>NW_027485458.1:0-37588 GCF_050908995.1 Andrena cerasifolii
TTTTCGATATCAGTTTTTCAATATTTGTTTTTCAATATCGGTTTTTCAATATCGGTTCTAATATCGGTTTCAATATCGGTTTTGCAATATCAGTTTTTCGATATCGGTTTTTCAATATCAGTTTTTCGATATCAGTTTTTCAATATTTGTTTTTCAATATCGGTTTTTCAATATCGGTTCTAATATCGGTTTCAATATCGGTTTTTCAATATCAGTTTTTCGATATAGGTTTTTCAATATCGGTTTTTCAATATCGGTTTTTCAATATCGGTTTTTCAATATCAGTTTTTCAATATTTGTTCTCCAATATCGGTTTTTGAATATCGGTTCTAATATCGGTTTCAATATCGGTTTTTCAATATCGGTTCTAACATCGGTTTCAATATCGGTTTTGCAATATCAGTTTTTCGATATCAGTTTTTCAATATTTGTTTTTCAATATCGGGTTTTCAATATCGGTTCTAATATCGGTTTCAATATCGGTTTTTCAATATCAGTTTTTCGATATCGGTTTTTCAATATCAGTTTTTCGATATCGGTTTTTGAATATCGGTTCTAATATCGGATTCAATATCGGTTTTTCAATATCGGTTTTTCAATATCAGTTTTTCGATATCAGTTTTTCAATATTTGTTTTTCAATATCGGTTCTAATATCGGTTTTAATATCGGTTTTGCAATATCGGTTTTTCAATATGAGTTTTTCGATATCAGTTTTTCAATATTTGTTTTTCAATATCGGTTTTTCAATATCGGTTCTAATATCGGTTTCAATATCGGTTTTTCAATATCAGTTTTTCGATATCAGTTTTTCAATATTTGTTTTTCAATATCGGTTTTTCAATATCGGTTCTAATATCGGTTTCAATATCGGTTTTTCAATATCAGTTTTTCGATATCGGTTTTTCAATATCAGTTTTTCGATATAAGTTTTTCAATATCGGTTTTTCAATATCGGTTTTTCAATATCGGTTTTTCAATATTTGTTTTTCAATATTGGTTTTTCAATATCAGTTTTTCAATATTTGTTCTCCAATATCGGTTTTTCGATATCAGTTTTTCAATATTTGTTTTTCAATATCGGTTTTTCAATATCGGTTCTAATATCGGTTTCAATATCGGTTTTTCAATATCGGTTTTTCAATATCAGTTTTTCGATATCAGTTTTTCAATATTTGTTTTTCAATATTTGTTTTTGAATATCGGTTTTTCAATATCAGTTTTTCAATATTTGTTTTTCAATATCTGTTTTTCAATATCGGTTCTAATATCGGTTTCAATATCGGTTTATCAATATCGGTTTTTCAATATCGGTTTTTCAATATCAGTTTTTCGATATCAGTTTTTCAATATTTGTTTTTCAATATCGGTTTTTCAATATCGGTTCTAATATCGGTTTCAATATCGGTTTTGCAATATCAGTTTTTCGATATAAGTTTTTCAATATCGGTTTTTCAATATCGGTTTTTCAATATCGGTTTTTCAATATCAGTTTTTCGATATCAGTTTTTCAATATTTGCTTTACAATATCGGTTTTTCAATATCGGTTTAGAACAATATCGGTTTTGCAATATCAGTTTCTCAATATCAGTTATTCGATATCAGTTTTTCAATGTTTGTTTTTCAATATCGGTTCTAATATCGGTTTCAATATCGGTTTTGCAATATCAGTTTTTCGATATAAGTTTTTCAATATCGGTTTTTCAATATCGGTTTTTCAATATCGGTTCTAATATCGGTTTCAATATCGGTTTTGCAATATCGGTTTTTCAATATCAGTTTTTCGATATCAGTTTTTCAATATTTGTTTTTCAATATCGGTTTTTCAATATCGGTTCTAATATCGGTTTCAACATCGGTTTTTCAATATCAGTTTTTCGATATAGGTTTTTCAATATCGGTTTTTCAATATCGGTTTTTCAATATCGGTTTTTCAATATCAGTTTTTCAATATTTGTTCTCCAATATCGGTTTTTGAATATCGGTTCTAATATCGGATTCAATATCGGCTTTTCAATATCAGTTTTTCGATATCAGTTTTTCAATATTTGTTTTTCAATATTTGTTTTTGAATATCGGTTTTTCAATATCAGTTTTTCGATATAAGTTTTTCAATATCGGTTTTTCAATATCGGTTTTTCAATATCGGTTTTTCAATATCAGTTTTTCGATATCAGTTTTTCAATATTTGCTTTACAATATCGGTTTTTCAATATCGGTTTAGAACAATATCGGTTTTGCAATATCAGTTTCTCAATATCAGTTATTCGATATCAGTTTTTCAATGTTTGTTTTTCAATATCGGTTCTAATATCGGTTTCAATATCGGTTTTGCAATATCAGTTTTTCGATATAAGTTTTTCAATATCGGTTTTTCAATATCGGTTTATCAATATGGGTTCTAATATCGGTTTCAATATCGGTTTTGCAATATCGGTTTTTCAATATCAGTTTTTCGATATCAGTTTTTCAATATTTGTTTTTCAATATCGGTTTTTCAATATCGGTTCTAATATCGGTTTCAACATCGGTTTTTCAATATCAGTTTTTCGATATAGGTTTTTCAATATCGGTTTTTCAATATCGGTTTTTCAATATCGGTTTTTCAATATCAGTTTTTCAATATTTGTTCTCCAATATCGGTTTTTGAATATCGGTTCTAATATCGGATTCAATATCGGCTTTTCAATATCGGTTTTTCAATATCAGTTTTTCAATATTTGCTTTACAATATCGGTTTTTCAATATCGGTTATTGTTGTCTAAAACAATATCGGTTTTGCAATATCAGTTTCTCAATATCAGTTTTTCGATATCAGTTTTTCAATATTTGTTTTTCAATATCGGTTTTTCAATATCGGTTCTAATATCGGTTTTTCAATATCGGTTCTAATATCGGTTTCAATATCGGTTTTTCAATATCGGTTTTTCAATATCGGTTTTTCAATATCGGTTTTTCAATATCGGTTTTTCAATATTTGTTTTTCAATATCGGTTTTTCAATATCAGTTTTTCAATATTTGTTCTCCAATATCGGTTTTTGAATATCGGTTCTAATATCGGTTTCAATATCGGTTTTTCAATATCAGTTTTTCGATATAGGTTTTTCAATATCGGTTTTTCAATATCGGTTCTAATATCGGTTTCAATATCGGTTTTTCAATATCGGTTTTTCAATATCAGTTTTTCGATATCAGTTTTTCAATATTTGTTTTTCAATATTTGTTTTTGAATATCGGTTTTTCAATATCAGTTTTTCAATATTTGTTTTTCAATATCTGTTTTTCAATATCGGTTCTAATATCGGTTTCAATATCGGTTTATCAATATCGGTTTTTCAATATCGGTTTTTCAATATCAGTTTTTCGATATCAGTTTTTCAATATTTGTTTTTCAATATCGGTTTTTCAATATCGGTTCTAATATCGGTTTCAATATCGGTTTTGCAATATCAGTTTTTCGATATAAGTTTTTCAATATCGGTTTTTCAATATCGGTTTTTCAATATCGGTTTTTCAATATCAGTTTTTCGATATCAGTTTTTCAATATTTGCTTTACAATATCGGTTTTTCAATATCGGTTTAGAACAATATCGGTTTTGCAATATCAGTTTCTCAATATCAGTTATTCGATATCAGTTTTTCAATGTTTGTTTTTCAATATCGGTTCTAATATCGGTTTCAATATCGGTTTTGCAATATCAGTTTTTCGATATAAGTTTTTCAATATCGGTTTTTCAATATCGGTTTTTCAATATCGGTTCTAATATCGGTTTCAATATCGGTTTTGCAATATCGGTTTTTCAATATCAGTTTTTCGATATCAGTTTTTCAATATTTGTTTTTCAATATCGGTTTTTCAATATCGGTTCTAATATCGGTTTCAACATCGGTTTTTCAATATCAGTTTTTCGATATAGGTTTTTCAATATCGGTTTTTCAATATCGGTTTTTCAATATCGGTTTTTCAATATCAGTTTTTCAATATTTGTTCTCCAATATCGGTTTTTGAATATCGGTTCTAATATCGGATTCAATATCGGCTTTTCAATATCAGTTTTTCGATATCAGTTTTTCAATATTTGTTTTTCAATATTTGTTTTTGAATATCGGTTTTTCAATATCAGTTTTTCGATATAAGTTTTTCAATATCGGTTTTTCAATATCGGTTTTTCAATATCGGTTTTTCAATATCAGTTTTTCGATATCAGTTTTTCAATATTTGCTTTACAATATCGGTTTTTCAATATCGGTTTAGAACAATATCGGTTTTGCAATATCAGTTTCTCAATATCAGTTATTCGATATCAGTTTTTCAATGTTTGTTTTTCAATATCGGTTCTAATATCGGTTTCAATATCGGTTTTGCAATATCAGTTTTTCGATATAAGTTTTTCAATATCGGTTTTTCAATATCGGTTTTTCAATATCGGTTCTAATATCGGTTTCAATATCGGTTTTGCAATATCGGTTTTTCAATATCAGTTTTTCGATATCAGTTTTTCAATATTTGTTTTTCAATATCGGTTTTTCAATATCGGTTCTAATATCGGTTTCAACATCGGTTTTTCAATATCAGTTTTTCGATATAGGTTTTTCAATATCGGTTTTTCAATATCGGTTTTTCAATATCGGTTTTTCAATATCAGTTTTTCAATATTTGTTCTCCAATATCGGTTTTTGAATATCGGTTCTAATATCGGATTCAATATCGGCTTTTCAATATCGGTTTTTCAATATCAGTTTTTCAATATTTGCTTTACAATATCGGTTTCTCAATATCGGTTATTGTTGTCTAAAACAATATCGGTTTTGCAATATCAGTTTCTCAATATCAGTT
Source organism: Andrena cerasifolii (assembly GCF_050908995.1). NCBI lineage: Eukaryota > Metazoa > Arthropoda > Insecta > Hymenoptera > Andrenidae > Andrena > Andrena cerasifolii. Next base: position 4,840 of record NW_027485458.1, read on the forward strand.
TTTCGATATCAGTTTTTCAATATTTGTTTTTCAATATCGGTTTTTCAATATCGGTTCTAATATCGGTTTTTCAATATCGGTTCTAATATCGGTTTCAATATCGGTTTAGAACAATATCGGTTTTGCAATATCAGTTTCTCAATATCAGTTATTCGATATCAGTTTTTCAATGTTTGTTTTTCAATATCGGTTCTAATATCGGTTTCAATATCGGTTTTGCAATATCAGTTTTTCGATATAAGTTTTTCAATATCGGTTTTTCAATATCGGTTTTTCAATATCGGTTTTTCAATATCAGTTTTTCGATATAGGTTTTTCAATATCGGTTTTTCAATATCGGTTCTAATATCGGTTTCAATATCGGTTTTTCAATATCGGTTTTTCAATATCAGTTTTTCGATATCAGTTTTTCAATATTTGTTTTTCAATATTTGTTTTTGAATATCGGTTTTTCAATATCAGTTTTCCAATATTTGTTTTTCAATATCTGTTTTTCAATATCGGTTCTAATATCGGTTTCAATATCGGTTTATCAATATCGGTTTTTCAATATCGGTTTTTCAATATCAGTTTTTCGATATCAGTTTTTCAATATTTGTTTTTCAATATCGGTTTTTCAATATCGGTTCTAATATCGGTTTCAATATCGGTTTTTCAATATCGGTTTTTCAATATTTGTTTTTCAATATCGGTTTTTCAATATCAGTTTTTCAATATTTGTTCTCCAATATCGGTTTTTCGATATCAGTTTTTCAATATTTGTTTTTCAATATCGGTTTTTCAATATCGGTTCTAACATCGGTTTCAATATCGGTTTTGCAATATCAGTTTTTCGATATAAGTTTTTCAATATCGGTTTTTCAATATTTGTTTTTCAATATCGGTTTTTCAATATCAGTTTTTCAATATTTGTTCTCCAATATCGGTTTTTCGATATCAGTTTTTCAATATTTGTTTTTCAATATCGGTTTTTCAATATCGGTTCTAATATCGGTTTCAATATCGGTTTTTCAATATCAGTTTTTCGATATCAGTTTTTCAATATTTGTTTTTCAATATCGGTTTTTCAATATCGGTTCTAATATCGGTTTCAATATCGGTTTTGCAATATCAGTTTTTCGATATCGGTTTTTCAATATCAGTTTTTCGATATCAGTTTTTCAATATTTGTTTTTCAATATCGGTTTTCAATATCGGTTCTAATATCGGTTTCAATATCGGTTTTTCAATATCAGTTTTTCGATATAGGTTTTTCAATATCGGTTTTTCAATATCGGTTTTTCAATATCGGTTTTTCAATATCAGTTTTTCAATATTTGTTCTCCAATATCGGTTTTTGAATATCGGTTCTAATATCGGTTTCAATATCGGTTTTTGAATATCGGTTCTAATATCGGATTCAATATCGGTTTTTCAATATCGGTTTTTCAATATCAGTTTTTCGATATCAGTTTTTCAATATTTGCTTTACAATATCGGTTTTTCAATATCGGTTTAGAACAATATCGGTTTTGCAATATCAGTTTCTCAATATCAGTTTTTCGATATCAGTTTTTCAATATTTGTTTTTCAATATCGGTTTTTCAATATCGGTTCTAACATCGGTTTCAATATCGGTTTTGCAATATCAGTTTTTCGGTATCAGTTTTTCAATATTTGTTTTTCAATATCGGGTTTTCAATATCGGTTCTAATATCGGTTTCAATATCGGTTTTTCAATATCAGTTTTTCGATATCGGTTTTTCAATATCAGTTTTTCGATATCGGTTTTTGAATATCGGTTCTAATATCGGATTCAATATCGGTTTTTCAATATCGGTTTTTCAATATCAGTTTTTCAATATTTGTTCTCCAATATCGGTTTTTCGATATCAGTTTTTCAATATTTGTTTTTCAATATCGGTTTTTCAATATCGGTTCTAATATCGGTTTCAATATCGGTTTTTCAATATCAGTTTTTCGATATCAGTTTTTCAATATTTGTTTTTCAATATCGGTTTTTCAATATCGGTTCTAATATCGGTTTCAATATCGGTTTTGCAATATCAGTTTTTCGATATCGGTTTTTCAATATCAGTTTTTCGATATCAGTTTTTCAATATTTGTTTTTCAATATCGGTTTTTCAATATCGGTTCTAATATCGGTTTCAATATCGGTTTTTCAATATCAGTTTTTCGATATAGGTTTTTCAATATCGGTTTTTCAATATCGGTTTTTCAATATCGGTTTTTCAATATCAGTTTTTCAATATTTGTTCTCCAATATCGGTTTTTGAATATCGGTTCTAATATCGGTTTCAATATCGGTTTTTCAATATCGGTTCTAACATCGGTTTCAATATCGGTTTTGCAATATCAGTTTTTCGATATCAGTTTTTCAATATTTGTTTTTCAATATCGGGTTTTCAATATCGGTTCTAATATCGGTTTCAATATCGGTTTTTCAATATCAGTTTTTCGATATCGGTTTTTCAATATCAGTTTTTCGATATCGGTTTTTCAATATCAGTTTTTCGATATCGGTTTTTGAATATCGGTTCTAATATCGGATTCAATATCGGTTTTTCAATATCGGTTTTTCAATATCAGTTTTTCGATATCAGTTTTTCAATATTTGTTTTTCAATATCGGTTCTAATATCGGTTTTAATATCGGTTTTGCATATCGGTTTTTCAATATTTGTTCTCCAATATCGGTTTTTGAATATCGGTTCTAATATCGGTTTCAATATCGGTTTTTGAATATCGGTTTTTGAATATCGGTTCTAATATCGGATTCAATATCGGTTTTTCAATATCGGTTTTTCAATATCAGTTTTTCGATATCAGTTTTTCAATATTTGCTTTACAATATCGGTTTTTCAATATCGGTTCTAACATCGGTTTCAATATCGGTTTAGCAATATCAGTTTTTCGATATCAGTTTTTCAATATTTGTTTTTCAATATCGGGTTTTCAATATCGGTTCTAATATCGGTTTCAATATCGGTTTTTCAATATCAGTTTTTCGATATCGGTTTTTCAATATCAGTTTTTCGATATCGGTTTTTGAATATCGGTTCTAATATCGGATTCAATATCGGTTTCTCAATATCGGTTTTTCAATATCAGTTTTTCAATATTTGTTCTCCAATATCGGTTTTTCGATATCAGTTTTTCAATATTTGTTTTTCAATATCGGTTTTTCAATATCGGTTCTAATATCGGTTTCAATATCGGTTTTTCAATATCAGTTTTTCGATATCAGTTTTTCAATATTTGTTTTTCAATATCGGTTTTTCAATATCGGTTCTAATATCGGTTTCAATATCGGTTTTGCAATATCAGTTTTTCGATATCGGTTTTTCAATATCAGTTTTTCGATATCAGTTTTTCAATATTTGTTTTTCAATATCGGTTTTTCAATATCGGTTCTAATATCGGTTTCAATATCGGTTTTTCAATATCAGTTTTTCGATATAGGTTTTTCAATATCGGTTTTTCAATATCGGTTTTTCAATATCGGTTTTTCAATATCAGTTTTTCGATATCAGTTTTTCAATATTTGTTTTTCAATATCGGGTTTTCAATATCGGTTCTAATATCGGTTTCAATATCGGTTTTTCAATATCAGTTTTTCGATATCGGTTTTTCAATATCAGTTCTTCGATATCGGTTTTAGAATATCGGTTCTAATATCGGATTCAATATCGGTTTTTCAATATCGGTTTTTCAATATCAGTTTTTCGATATCAGTTTTTCAATATTTGTTTTTCAATATCGGTTCTAATATCGGTTTTAATATCGGTTTTGCATATCGGTTTTTCAATATGAGTTTTTCGATATCAGTTTTTCAATATTTGTTTTTCAATATCGGTTTTTCAATATCGGTTCTAATATCGGTTTCAATATCGGTTTTTCAATATCAGTTTTTCGATATCAGTTTTTCAATATTTGTTTTTCAATATCGGTTTTTCAATATCGGTTCTAATATCGGTTTCAATATCGGTTTTTCAATATCAGTTTTTCGATATCGGTTTTTCAATATCAGTTTTTCGATATAGGTTTTTCAATATCGGTTTTTCAATATCGGTTCTAATATCGGTTTCAATATCGGTTTTTCAATATCGGTTTTTCAATATCAGTTTTTCGATATCAGTTTTTCAATATTTGTTTTTCAATATTTGTTTTTGAATATCGGTTTTTCAATATCAGTTTTCCAATATTTGTTTTTCAATATCTGTTTTTCAATATCGGTTCTAATATCGGTTTCAATATCGGTTTATCAATATCGGTTTTTCAATATCGGTTTTTCAATATCAGTTTTTCGATATCAGTTTTTCAATATTTGTTTTTCAATATCGGTTTTTCAATATCGGTTCTAATATCGGTTTCAATATCGGTTTTGCAATATCAGTTTTTCGATATCGGTTTTTCAATATCAGTTTTTCGATATCAGTTTTTCAATATTTGTTTTTCAATATCGGTTTTTCAATATCGGTTCTAATATCGGTTTCAATATCGGTTTTTCAATATCAGTTTTTCGATATAGGTTTTTCAATATCGGTTTTTCAATATCGGTTTTTCAATATCGGTTTTTCAATATCAGTTTTTCAATATTTGTTCTCCAATATCGGTTTTTGAATATCGGTTCTAATATCGGTTTCAATATCGGTTTTTGAATATCGGTTTTTGAATATCGGTTCTAATATCGGATTCAATATCGGTTTTTCAATATCGGTTTTTCAATATCAGTTTTTCGATATCAGTTTTTCAATATTTGCTTTACAATATCGGTTTTTCAATATCGGTTTAGAACAATATCGGTTTTGCAATATCAGTTTCTCAATATCAGTTTTCGATATCAGTTTTTCAATATTTGTTTTTCAATATCGGTTTTTCAATATCGGTTCTAACATCGGTTTCAATATCGGTTTTGCAATATCAGTTTTTCGATATCAGTTTTTCAATATTTGTTTTTCAATATCGGGTTTTCAATATCGGTTCTAATATCGGTTTCAATATCGGTTTTTCAATATCAGTTTTTCGATATCGGTTTTTCAATATCAGTTTTTCGATATCGGTTTTTGAATATCGGTTCTAATATCGGATTCAATATCGGTTTTTCAATATCGGTTTTTCAATATCAGTTTTTCAATATTTGTTCTCCAATATCGGTTTTTCGATATCAGTTTTTCAATATTTGTTTTTCAATATCGGTTTTTCAATATCGGTTCTAATATCGGTTTCAATATCGGTTTTTCAATATCAGTTTTTCGATATCAGTTTTTCAATATTTGTTTTTCAATATCGGTTTTTCAATATCGGTTCTAATATCGGTTTCAATATCGGTTTTGCAATATCAGTTTTTCGATATCGGTTTTTCAATATCAGTTTTTCGATATCAGTTTTTCAATATTTGTTTTTCAATATCGGTTTTTCAATATCGGTTCTAATATCGGTTTCAATATCGGTTTTTCAATATCAGTTTTTCGATATAGGTTTTTCAATATCGGTTTTTCAATATCGGTTTTTCAATATCGGTTTTTCAATATCAGTTTTTCAATATTTGTTCTCCAATATCGGTTTTCAATATCGGTTCTAATATCGGTTTCAATATCGGTTTTTCAATATCAGTTTTTCGATATCGGTTTTTCAATATCAGTTTTTCGATATCGGTTTTTGAATATCGGTTCTAATATCGGATTCAATATCGGTTTTTCAATATCGGTTTTTCAATATCAGTTTTTCAATATTTGTTCTCCAATATCGGTTTTTCGATATCAGTTTTTCAATATTTGGTTTTCAATATCGGTTTTTCAATATCGGTTCTAATATCGGTTTCAATATCGGTTTTTCAATATCAGTTTTTCGATATCAGTTTTTCAATATTTGTTTTTCAATATCGGTTTTTCAATATCGGTTCTAATATCGGTTTCAATATCGGTTTTGCAATATCAGTTTTTCGATATCGGTTTTTCAATATCAGTTTTTCGATATCAGTTTTTCAATATTTGTTTTTCAATATCGGTTTTTCAATATCGGTTCTAATATCGGTTTCAATATCGGTTTTTCAATATCAGTTTTTCGATATAGGTTTTTCAATATCGGTTTTTCAATATCGGTTTTTCAATATCGGTTTTTCAATATCAGTTTTTCGATATCAGTTTTTCAATATTTGTTTTTCAATATCGGGTTTTCAATATCGGTTCTAATATCGGTTTCAATATCGGTTTTTCAATATCAGTTTTTCGATATCGGTTTTTCAATATCAGTTCTTCGATATCGGTTTTAGAATATCGGTTCTAATATCGGATTCAATATCGGTTTTTCAATATCGGTTTTTCAATATCAGTTTTTCGATATCAGTTTTTCAATATTTGTTTTTCAATATCGGTTCTAATATCGGTTTTAATATCGGTTTTGCATATCGGTTTTTCAATATGAGTTTTTCGATATCAGTTTTTCAATATTTGTTTTTCAATATCGGTTTTTCAATATCGGTTCTAATATCGGTTTCAATATCGGTTTTTCAATATCAGTATTTCGATATCAGTTTTTCAATATTTGTTTTTCAATATCGGTTTTTCAATATCGGTTCTAATATCGGTTTCAATATCGGTTTTTCAATATCAGTTTTTCGATATCGGTTTTTCAATATCAGTTTTTCGATATAAGTTTTTCAATATCGGTTTTTCAATATCGGTTTTTCAATATCGGTTTTTCAATATTTGTTTTTCAATATTGGTTTTTCAATATCAGTTTTTCAATATTTGTTCTCCAATATCGGTTTTTCGATATCAGTTTTTCAATATTTGTTTTTCAATATCGGTTTTTCAGTATCGGTTCTAATATCGGTTTCAATATCGGTTTTTCAATATCGGTTCTAATATCGGTTTCAATATCGGTTTTTCAATATCAGTTTTTCGATATCGGTTTTTCAATATCAGTTTTTCGATATAAGTTTTTCAATATCGGTTTTTCAATATCGGTTTTTCAATATCGGTTTTTCAATATTTGTTTTTCAATATTGGTTTTTCAATATCAGTTTTTCAATATTTGTTCTCCAATATCGGTTTTTCGATATCAGTTTTTCAATATTTGTTTTTCAATATCGGTTTTTCAGTATCGGTTCTAATATCGGTTTCAATATCGGTTTTTCAATATCGGTTTTTCAATATCAGTTTTTCGATATCAGTTTTTCAATATTTGTTTTTCAATATTTGTTTTTGAATATCGGTTTTTCAATATCAGTTTTTCAATATTTGTTTTTCAATATCTGTTTTTCAATATCGGTTCTAATATCGGTTTCAATATCGGTTTATCAATATCGGTTTTTCAATATCGGTTTTTCAATATCAGTTTTTCGATATCAGTTTTTCAATATTTGTTTTTCAATATCGGTTTTTCAATATCGGTTCTAATATCGGTTTCAATATCGGTTTTGCAATATCAGTTTTTCGATATAAGTTTTTCAATATCGGTTTTTCAATATCGGTTTTTCAATATCGGTTTTTCAATATCAGTTTTTCGATATCAGTTTTTCAATATTTGCTTTACAATATCGGTTTTTCAATATCGGTTTAGAACAATATCGGTTTTGCAATATCAGTTTCTCAATATCAGTTATTCGATATCAGTTTTTCAATGTTTGTTTTTCAATATCGGTTCTAATATCGGTTTCAATATCGGTTTTGCAATATCAGTTTTTCGATATAAGTTTTTCAATATCGGTTTTTCAATATCGGTTTTTCAATATCGGTTTTTCAATATTTGTTTTTCAATATCGGTTTTTCAATATCAGTTTTTCAATATTTGTTCTCCAATATCGGTTTTTGAATATCGTTTCTAATATCGGTTTCAATATCGGTTTTTCAATATCAGTTTTTCGATATAGGTTTTTCAATATCGGTTTTTCAATATCGGTTCTAATATCGGTTTCAATATCGGTTTTTCAATATCGGTTTTTCAATATCAGTTTTTCGATATCAGTTTTTCAATATTTGTTTTTCAATATTTGTTTTTGAATATCGGTTTTTCAATATCAGTTTTCCAATATTTGTTTTTCAATATCTGTTTTTCAATATCAGTTTTTCAATATTTGTTCTCCAATATCGGTTTTTCGATATCAGTTTTTCAATATTTGTTTTTCAATATCGGTTTTTCAATATCGGTTCTAACATCGGTTTCAATATCGGTTTTGCAATATCAGTTTTTCGATATAAGTTTTTCAATATCGGTTTTTCAATATTTGTTTTTCAATATCGGTTTTTCAATATCAGTTTTTCAATATTTGTTCTCCAATATCGGTTTTTCGATATCAGTTTTTCAATATTTGTTTTTCAATATCGGTTTTTCAATATCGGTTCTAACATCGGTTTCAATATCGGTTTTGCAATATCAGTTTTTCGATATAAGTTTTTCAATATCGGTTTTTCAATATTTGTTTTTCAATATCGGTTTTTCAATATCAGTTTTTCAATATTTGTTCTCCAATATCGGTTTTTCGATATCAGTTTTTCAATATTTGTTTTTCAATATCGGTTTTTCAATATCGGTTCTAATATCGGTTTCAATATCGGTTTTTCAATATCAGTTTTTCGATATCAGTTTTTCAATATTTGTTTTTCAATATCGGTTTTTCAATATCGGTTCTAATATCGGTTTCAATATCGGTTTTGCAATATCAGTTTTTCGATATCGGTTTTTCAATATCAGTTTTTCGATATCAGTTTTTCAATATTTGTTTTTCAATATCGGTTTTTCAATATCGGTTCTAATATCGGTTTCAATATCGGTTTTTCAATATCAGTTTTTCGATATAGGTTTTTCAATATCGGTTTTTCAATATCGGTTTTTCAATATCGGTTTTTCAATATCAGTTTTTCAATATTTGTTCTCCAATATCGGTTTTTGAATATCGGTTTTTGAATATCGGTTCTAATATCGGATTCAATATCGGTTTTTCAATATCGGTTTTTCAATATCAATTTTTCGATATCAGTTTTTCAATATTTGCTTTACAATATCGGTTTTTCAATATCGGTTTAGAACAATATCGGTTTTGCAATATCAGATTCTCAATATCAGTTTTTCGATATCAGTTTTTCAATATTTGTTTTTCAATATCGGTTTTTCAATATCGGTTCGAACATCGGTTTCAATATCGGTTTTGCAATATCAGTTTTTCGATATCAGTTTTTCAATATTTGTTTTTCAATATCGGGTTTTCAATATCGGTTCTAATATCAGTTTCAATATCGGTTTTTCAATATCAGTTTTTCGATATCGGTTTTTCAATATCAGTTTTTCGATATCGGTTTTTGAATATCGGTTCTAATATCGGATTCAATATCGGTTTTTCAATATCGGTTTTTCAATATCATTTTTTCGATATCAGTTTTTCAATATTTGTTTTTCAATATCGGTTCTAATATCGGTTTTAATATCGGTTTTGCAATATCGGTTTTTCAATATGAGTTTTTCGATATCAGTTTTTCAATATTTGTTTTTCAATATCGGTTTTTCAATATCGGTTCTAATATCGGTTTCAATATCGGTTTTTCAATATCTGTTTTTCGATATCAGTTTTTCAATATTTGTTTTTCAATATCGGTTTTTCAATATCGGTTCTAATATCGGTTTCAATATCGGTTTTTCAATATCAGTTTTTCGATATCGGTTTTTCAATATCAGTTTTTCGATATAAGTTTTTCAATATCGGTTTTTCAATATCGGTTTTTCAATATCGGTTTTTCAATATTTGTTTTTCAATATTGGTTTTTCAATATCAGTTTTTCAATATTTGTTCTCCAATATCGGTTTTTCGATATCAGTTTTTCAATATTTGTTTTTTAATATCGGTTTTTCAATATCGGTTCTAACATCGGTTTCAATATCGGTTTGGCAATATCAGTTTTTCGATATAAGTTTTTCAACATCGGTTTTTCAATATCGGTTTTTCAATATCGGTTTTTCAATATCGGTTTTTCAATATCGGTTCTAACATCGGTTTCAATATCGGTTTTGCAATATCAGTTTTTCGATATAAGTTTTTCAATATCGGTTTTTCAATATCGGTTTTTCAATATTTGTTTTTCAATATCAGTTTTTCGATATCAGTTTTTCAATATTTGTTTTTCAATATCGGTTTTTCAATATCGGTTCTAATATCGGTTTCAATATCGGTTTTCAATATCAGTTTTTCGATATCGGTTTTTCAATATCAGTTTTTCGATATCGGTTTTTGAATATCGGTTCTAATATCGGATTCAATATCGGTTTTTCAATATCGGTTTTTCAATATCAGTTTTTCGATATCAGTTTTTCAATATTTGTTTTTCAATATCGGTTCTAATATCGGTTTCAATATCGGTTTTTCAATATCAGTTTTTCGATATCGGTTTTTCAATATTGGTTTTTCAATATCAGTTTTTCAATATTTGTTCTCCAATATCGGTTTTTCGATATCAGTTTTTCAATATTTGTTTTTTAATATCGGTTTTTCAATATCGGTTCTAACATCGGTTTCAATATCGGTTTTGCAATATCAGTTTTTCGATATAAGTTTTTCAATATCGGTTTTTCACTATCGGTTTTTCAATATCGGTTTTTCAATATCGGTTTTTCAATATCGGTTTTTCAATATCGGTTCTAACATCGGTTTCAATATCGGTTTTGCAATATCAGTTTTTCGATATAAGTTTTTCAATATCGGTTTTTGAATATCGGTTCTAATATCGGTTTCAATATCGGTTTTGCAATATCGGTTTTTCAATATCAGTTTTTCGATATCAGTTTTTCAATATTTGTTTTTCAATATCGGTTTTTCAATATCGGTTTTTCAATATCGGTTTTTCAATATCAGTTTTTCGATATCAGTTTTTCAATATTTGTTTTTCAATATCGGTTCTAATATCGGTTTCAATATCGGTTTTGCAATATCAGTTTTTCGATATCGGTTTTTCAATATCAGTTTTTCGATATCATTTTTTCAATATTTGTTTTTCAATATCGGTTTTTCAATATCGGTTCTAATATCGGTTTCAATATCGGTTTTTCAATATCAGTTTTTCGATATAGGTTTTTCAATATCGGTTTTTCAATATCGGTTTTTCAATATCGGTTTTTCAATATCGGTTCTAATATCGGATTCAATATCGGTTTTTCAATATCGGTTTTTCAATATCAGTTTTTCGATATCAGTTTTTCAATATTTGCTTTACAATATCGGTTTTTCAATATCGGTTTAGAACAATATCGGTTTTGCAATATCAGTTTCTCAATATCAGTTTTTCGATATCAGTTTTTCAATATTTGTTTTTCAAAATCGGTTTTTCAATATCGGTAATAACATCGGTTTCAATATCGGTTTTGCAATATCAGTTTTTCGTTATAAGTTTTTCAATATCGGTTTTTCAATATTTGTTTTTCAATATCGGTTTTTCAATATCAGTTTTTCAATATTTGTTCTCCAATATCGGTTTTTGAATATCGGTTTATCAATATCGGTTTTTCAATATCGGTTTTTCAATATCAGTTTTTCGATATCAGTTTTTCAATATTTGTTTTTCAATATCGGTTTTTCAATATCGGTTCTAATATCGGTTTCAATATCGGTTTTGCAATATCAGTTTTTCGATATAAGTTTTTCAATATCGGTTTTTCAATATCGGTTTTTCAATATCGGTTTTTCAATATCAGTTTTTCGATATCAGTTTTTCAATATTTGCTTTACAATATCGGTTTTTCAATATCGGTTTAGAACAATATCGGTTTTGCAATATCAGTTTCTCAATATCAGTTTTTCGATATCAGATTTTCAATATTTGTTTTTCAATATCGGTTTTTCAATATCGGTTCTAATATCGGTTTCAATATCGGTTTTTCAATATTTGCTTTACAATATCGGTTTTTCAATATCGGTTTAGAACAATATCGGTTTTGCAATATCAGTTTCTCAATATCAGTTATTCGATATCAGTTTTTCAATGTTTGTTTTTCAATATCGGTTCTAATATCGGTTTCAATATCGGTTTTGCAATATCAGTTTTTCGATATAAGTTTTTCAATATCGGTTTTTCAATATCGGTTTTTCAATATCGGTTCTAATATCGGTTTCAATATCGGTTTTGCAATATCGGTTTTTCAATATCAGTTTTTCGATATCAGTTTTTCAATATTTGTTTTTCAATATCGGTTTTTCAATATCGGTTCTAATATCGGTTTCAACATCGGTTTTTCAATATCAGTTTTTCGATATAGGTTTTTCAATATCGGTTTTTCAATATCGGTTTTTCAATATCGGTTTTTCAATATCAGTTTTTCAGTATTTGTTCTCCAATATCGGTTTTTGAATATCGGTTCTAATATAGGATTCAATATCGGCTTTTCAATATCGGTTTTTCAATATCAGTTTTTCAATATTTGCTTTACAATATCGGTTTTTCAATATCGGTTTAGAACAATATCGGTTTTGCAATATCAGTTTCTCAATATCAGTTTTTCGATATCAGTTTTTCAATATTTGTTTTTCAATATCGGTTTTTCAATATCGGTTTTTCAATATCGGTTTTTCAATATCGGTTTTTCAATATCGGTTTTTCAATATCGGTTCTAACATCGGTTTCAATATCGGTTTTGCAATATCAGTTTTTCGATATAAGTTTTTCAATATCGGTTTTTGAATATCGGTTCTAATATCGGTTTCAATATCGGTTTTGCAATATCGGTTTTTCAATATCAGTTTTTCGATATCAGTTTTTCAATATTTGTTTTTCAATATCGGTTTTTCAATATCGGTTTTTCAATATCGGTTTTTCAATATCAGTTTTTCGATATCAGTTTTTCAATATTTGTTTTTCAATATCGGTTCTAATATCGGTTTCAATATCGGTTTTGCAATATCAGTTTTTCGATATCGGTTTTTCAATATCAGTTTTTCGATATCATTTTTTCAATATTTGTTTTTCAATATCGGTTTTTCAATATCGGTTCTAATATCGGTTTCAATATCGGTTTTTCAATATCAGTTTTTCGATATAGGTTTTTCAATATCGGTTTTTCAATATCGGTTTTTCAATATCGGTTTTTCAATATCGGTTCTAATATCGGATTCAATATCGGTTTTTCAATATCGGTTTTTCAATATCAGTTTTTCGATATCAGTTTTTCAATATTTGCTTTACAATATCGGTTTTTCAATATCGGTTTAGAACAATATCGGTTTTGCAATATCAGTTTCTCAATATCAGTTTTTCGATATCAGTTTTTCAATATTTGTTTTTCAAAATCGGTTTTTCAATATCGGTAATAACATCGGTTTCAATATCGGTTTTGCAATATCAGTTTTTCGTTATAAGTTTTTCAATATCGGTTTTTCAATATTTGTTTTTCAATATCGGTTTTTCAATATCAGTTTTTCAATATTTGTTCTCCAATATCGGTTTTTGAATATCGGTTTATCAATATCGGTTTTTCAATATCGGTTTTTCAATATCAGTTTTTCGATATCAGTTTTTCAATATTTGTTTTTCAATATCGGTTTTTCAATATCGGTTCTAATATCGGTTTCAATATCGGTTTTGCAATATCAGTTTTTCGATATAAGTTTTTCAATATCGGTTTTTCAATATCGGTTTTTCAATATCGGTTTTTCAATATCAGTTTTTCGATATCAGTTTTTCAATATTTGCTTTACAATATCGGTTTTTCAATATCGGTTTAGAACAATATCGGTTTTGCAATATCAGTTTCTCAATATCAGTTTTTCGATATCAGTTTTTCAATATTTGTTTTTCAAAATCGGTTTTTCAATATCGGTAATAACATCGGTTTCAATATCGGTTTTGCAATATCAGTTTTTCGTTATAAGTTTTTCAATATCGGTTTTTCAATATTTGTTTTTCAATATCGGTTTTTCAATATCAGTTTTTCAATATTTGTTCTCCAATATCGGTTTTTGAATATCGGTTTATCAATATCGGTTTTTCAATATCGGTTTTTCAATATCAGTTTTTCGATATCAGTTTTTCAATATTTGTTTTTCAATATCGGTTTTTCAATATCGGTTCTAATATCGGTTTCAATATCGGTTTTGCAATATCAGTTTTTCGATATAAGTTTTTCAATATCGGTTTTTCAATATCGGTTTTTCAATATCGGTTTTTCAATATCAGTTTTTCGATATCAGTTTTTCAATATTTGCTTTACAATATCGGTTTTTCAATATCGGTTTAGAACAATATCGGTTTTGCAATATCAGTTTCTCAATATCAGTTTTTCGATATCAGATTTTCAATATTTGTTTTTCAATATCGGTTTTTCAATATCGGTTCTAATATCGGTTTCAATATCGGTTTTTCAATATTTGCTTTACAATATCGGTTTTTCAATATCGGTTTAGAACAATATCGGTTTTGCAATATCAGTTTCTCAATATCAGTTATTCGATATCAGTTTTTCAATGTTTGTTTTTCAATATCGGTTCTAATATCGGTTTCAATATCGGTTTTGCAATATCAGTTTTTCGATATAAGTTTTTCAATATCGGTTTTTCAATATCGGTTTTTCAATATCGGTTCTAATATCGGTTTCAATATCGGTTTTGCAATATCGGTTTTTCAATATCAGTTTTTCGATATCAGTTTTTCAATATTTGTTTTTCAATATCGGTTTTTCAATATCGGTTCTAATATCGGTTTCAACATCGGTTTTTCAATATCAGTTTTTCGATATAGGTTTTTCAATATCGGTTTTTCAATATCGGTTTTTCAATATCGGTTTTTCAATATCAGTTTTTCAGTATTTGTTCTCCAATATCGGTTTTTGAATATCGGTTCTAATATAGGATTCAATATCGGCTTTTCAATATCGGTTTTTCAATATCAGTTTTTCAATATTTGCTTTACAATATCGGTTTTTCAATATCGGTTTAGAACAATATCGGTTTTGCAATATCAGTTTCTCAATATCAGTTTTTCGATATCAGTTTTTCAATATTTGTTTTTCAATATCGGGTTTTTCAATATCGGTTTTTCAATATCGGTTTTTCAATATCGGTTTTTCAATATCGGTTTTTCAATATCGGTTCTAACATCGGTTTCAATATCGGTTTTGCAATATCAGTTTTTCGATATAAGTTTTTCAATATCGGTTTTTGAATATCGGTTCTAATATCGGTTTCAATATCGGTTTTGCAATATCGGTTTTTCAATATCAGTTTTTCGATATCAGTTTTTCAATATTTGTTTTTCAATATCGGTTTTTCAATATCGGTTTTTCAATATCGGTTTTTCAATATCAGTTTTTCGATATCAGTTTTTCAATATTTGTTTTTCAATATCGGTTCTAATATCGGTTTCAATATCGGTTTTGCAATATCAGTTTTTCGATATCGGTTTTTCAATATCAGTTTTTCGATATCATTTTTTCAATATTTGTTTTTCAATATCGGTTTTTCAATATCGGTTCTAATATCGGTTTCAATATCGGTTTTTCAATATCAGTTTTTCGATATAGGTTTTTCAATTCGGTTTTTCAATATCGGTTTTTCAATATCGGTTTTTCAATATCGGTTCTAATATCGGATTCAATATCGGTTTTTCAATATCGGTTTTTCAATATCAGTTTTTCGATATCAGTTTTTCAATATTTGCTTTACAATATCGGTTTTTCAATATCGGTTTAGAACAATATCGGTTTTGCAATATCAGTTTCTCAATATCAGTTTTTCGATATCAGTTTTTCAATATTTGTTTTTCAAAATCGGTTTTTCAATATCGGTAATAACATCGGTTTCAATATCGGTTTTGCAATATCAGTTTTTCGTTATAAGTTTTTCAATATCGGTTTTTCAATATTTGTTTTTCAATATCGGTTTTTCAATATCAGTTTTTCAATATTTGTTCTCCAATATCGGTTTTTGAATATCGGTTTATCAATATCGGTTTTTCAATATCGGTTTTTCAATATCAGTTTTTCGATATCAGTTTTTCAATATTTGTTTTTCAATATCGGTTTTTCAATATCGGTTCTAATATCGGTTTCAATATCGGTTTTGCAATATCAGTTTTTCGATATAAGTTTTTCAATATCGGTTTTTCAATATCGGTTTTTCAATATCGGTTTTTCAATATCAGTTTTTCGATATCAGTTTTTCAATATTTGCTTTACAATATCGGTTTTTCAATATCGGTTTAGAACAATATCGGTTTTGCAATATCAGTTTCTCAATATCAGTTTTTCGATATCAGATTTTCAATATTTGTTTTTCAATATCGGTTTTTCAATATCGGTTCTAATATCGGTTTCAATATCGGTTTTTCAATATTTGCTTTACAATATCGGTTTTTCAATATCGGTTTAGAACAATATCGGTTTTGCAATATCAGTTTCTCAATATCAGTTATTCGATATCAGTTTTTCAATGTTTGTTTTTCAATATCGGTTCTAATATCGGTTTCAATATCGGTTTTGCAATATCAGTTTTTCGATATAAGTTTTTCAATATCGGTTTTTCAATATCGGTTTTTCAATATCGGTTTCAATATCGGTTTTGCAATATCGGTTTTTCAATATCAGTTTTTCGATATCAGTTTTTCAATATTTGTTTTTCAATATCGGTTTTTCAATATCGGTTCTAATATCGGTTTCAACATCGGTTTTTCAATATCAGTTTTTCGATATAGGTTTTTCAATATCGGTTTTTCAATATCGGTTTTTCAATATCGGTTTTTCAATATCAGTTTTTCAATATTTGTTCTCCAATATCGGTTTTTGAATATCGGTTCTAATATCGGATTCAATATCGGCTTTTCAATATCGGTTTTTCAATATCAGTTTTTCAATATTTGCTTTACAATATCGGTTTTTCAATATCGGTTTAGAACAATATCGGTTTTGCAATATCAGTTTCTCAATATCAGTTTTTCGATATCAGTTTTTCAATATTTGTTTTTCAATATCGGTTCTAATATCGGTTTTAATATCGGTTTTGCAATATCGGTTTTTCAATATGAGTTTTTCGAAATCAGTTTTTCAATATTTGTTTTTCAATATCGGTTTTTCAATATCGGTTCTAATATCGGTTTCAATATCGGTTTTTCAATATCAGTTTTTCGATATCAGTTTTTCAATATTTGTTTTTCAATATCGGTTTTTCAATATCGGTTTCAATATCGGTTTTTCAATATCAGTTTTTCGATATCGGTTTTTCAATATCAGTTTTTCGATATAAGTTTTTCAATATCGGTTTTTCAATATCGGTTTTTCAATATCGGTTTTTCAATATTTGTTTTTCAATATTGGTTTTTCAATATCAGTTTTTCAATATTTGTTCTCCAATATCGGTTTTTCGATATCAGTTTTTCAATATTTGTTTTTTAATATCGGTTTTTCAATATCGGTTTTAACATCGGTTTCAATATCGGTTTTGCAATATCAGTTTTTCGATATAAGTTTTTCAATATCGGTTTTTCAATATCGGTTTTTCAATATCGGTTTTTCAATATCGGTTTTTCAATATCGGTTCTAACATCGGTTTCAATATCGGTTTTGCAATATCAGTTTTTCGATATAAGTTTTTGAATATCGGTTTTTGAATATCGGTTCTAATATCGGTTTCAATATCGGTTTTGCAATATCGGTTTTTCAATATCAGTTTTTCGATATCAGTTTTTCAATATTTGTTTTTCAATATCGGTTTTTCAATATCGGTTTTTCAATATCGGTTTTTCAATATCAGTTTTTCGATATCAGTTTTTCAATATTTGTTTTTCAATATCGGTTCTAATATCGGTTTCAATATCGGTTTTGCAATATCAGTTTTTCGATATCGGTTTTTCAATATCAGTTTTTCGATATCAGTTTTTCGATATCAGTTTTTCAATATTTGCTTTACAATATCGGTTTTTCAATATCGGTTTAGAACAATATCGGTTTTGCAATATCAGTTTCTCAATATCAGTTTTTCGATATGAGTTTTTCAATATTTGTTTTTCAATATCGGTTTTTCAATATCGGTAATAACATCGGTTTCAATATCGGTTTTGCAATATCAGTTTTTCGATATAAGTTTTTCAATATCGGTTTTTCAATATTTGTTTTTCAATATCGGTTTTTCAATATCAGTTTTTCAATATTTGTTCTCCAATATCGGTTTTTGAATATCGGTTTATCAATATCGGTTTTTCAATATCGGTTTTTCAATATCAGTTTTTCGATATCAGTTTTTCAATATTTGTTTTTCAATATCGGTTTTTCAATATCGGTTCTAATATCGGTTTCAATATCGGTTTTGCAATATCAGTTTTTCGATATAAGTTTTTCAATATCGGTTTTTCAATATCGGTTTTTCAATATCGGTTTTTCAATATCAGTTTTTCGATATCAGTTTTTCAATATTTGCTTTACAATATCGGTTTTTCAATATCGGTTTAGAACAATATCGGTTTTGCAATATCAGTTTCTCAATATCAGTTATTCGATATCAGTTTTTCAATGTTTGTTTTTCAATATCGGTTCTAATATCGGTTTCAATATCGGTTTTGCAATATCAGTTTTTCGATATAAGTTTTTCAATATCGGTTTTTCAATATCGGTTTTTCAATATCGGTTCTAATATCGGTTTCAATATCGGTTTTGCAATATCGGTTTTTCAATATCGGTTCTAATATCGGTTTCAACATCGGTTTTTCAATATCAGTTTTTCGATATAGGTTTTTCAATATCGGTTTTTCAATATCGGTTTTTCAATATCGGTTTTTCAATATCAGTTTTTCAATATTTGTTCTCCAATATCGGTTTTTGAATATCGGTTCTAATATCGGATTCAATATCGGCTTTTCAATATCGGTTTTTCAATATCAGTTTTTCAATATTTGCTTTACAATATCGGTTTTTCAATATCGGTTTAGAACAATATCGGTTTTGCAATATCAGTTTCTCAATATCAGTTTTTCGATATCAGTTTTTCAATATTTGTTTTTCAATATCGGTTTTTCAATATCGGTTCTAATATCGGTTTTTCAATATCGGTTCTAATATCGGTTTCAATATCGGTTTTTCAATATCGGTTTTTCAATATCGGTTTTTCAATATCAGTTTTTCGATATCAGTTTTTCAATATTTGCTTTACAATATCGGTTTTTCAATATCGGTTTAGAACAATATCGGTTTTGCAATATCAGTTTCTCAATATCTGTTTTTCGATATCAGTTTTTCAATATTTGTTTTTCAATATCGGTTTTTCAATATCGGTTCTAACATCGGTTTCAATATCGGTTTTGCAATATCAGTTTTTCGATATAAGTTTTTCAATATCGGTTTTTCAATATCGGTTTTTCAATATCGGTTTTTCAATATTTGTTTTTCAATATCGGTTTTTCAATATCAGTTTTTCGATATCGGTTTTTGAATATCGGTTCTAATATCGGTTTCAATATCGGTTTTTCAATATCGGTTTTTCAATATCGGTTTTTCAATATCAGTTTTTCAATATTTGTTCTCCAATATCGGTTTTTGAATATCGGTTCTAATATCGGATTCAATATCGGTTTTTCAATATCGGTTTTTCAATATTTGTTTTTCAATATCGGTTTTTCAATATCGGTTCTAACATCGGTTTCAATATCGGTTTTGCAATATCAGTTTTTCGATATAAGTTTTTCAATATTTGTTCTCCAATATCGGTTTTTGAATATCGGTTCTAATATCGGATTCAATATCGGCTTTTCAATATCGGTTTTTCAATATCAGTTTTTCAATATTTGCTTTACAATATCGGTTTTTCAATATCGGTTTAGAACAATATCGGTTTTGCAATATCAGTTTCTCAATATCAGTTTTTCGATATCAGTTTTTCAATATTTGTTTTTCAATATCGGTTTTTCAATATCGGTTCTAATATCGGTTTCAATATCGGTTTTTCAATATCGGTTTTTCAATATCGGTTTTTCAATATCAGTTTTTCGATATCAGTTTTTCAATATTTGCTTTACAATATCGGTTTTTCAATATCGGTTTAGAACAATATCGGTTTTGCAATATCAGTTTCTCAATATCAGTTTTTCGATATCAGTTTTTCAATATTTGTTTTTCAATATCGGTTTAGAACAATATCGGTTTTGCAATATCAGTTTCTCAATATCAGTTTTTCGATATCAGTTTTTCAATATTTGTTTTTCAATATCGGTTTTTCAATATCGGTTCTAACATCGGTTTCAATATCGGTTTTGCAATATCAGTTTTTCGATATAAGTTTTTCAATATTTGTTTTTCAATATCGGTTTTTCAATATCAGTTTTTCGATATCGGTTTTTGAATATCGGTTCTAATATCGGTTTCAATATAGGTTTTTCAATATCGGTTTTTCAATATCGGTTCTAATATCGGTTTCAATATCGGTTTTTCAATATCAGTTTTTCGATATCGGTTTTTCAATATCAGTTTTTCGATATCAGTTTTTCAATATTTGCTTTACAATATCGGTTTTTCAATATCGGTTTAGAACAATATCGGTTTTGCAATATCAGTTTCTCAATATCAGTTTTTCGATATCAGTTTTTCAATATTTGTTTTTCAATATCGGTTTTTCAATATCGGTTCTAACATCGGTTTCAATATCGGTTTTGCAATATCAGTTTTTCGATATCTGTTTTTCAATATTTGTTTTTCAATATCGGTTCTAATATCGGTTTCAATATCGGTTTTGCAATATCAGTTTTTCGATATCGGTTTTTCAATATCAGTTTTTCGATATCAGTTTTTCAATATTTGTTTTTCAATATCGGTTTTTCAATATCGGTTTTTCAATATTTGTTTTTCAATATTGGTTTTTCAATATCAGTTTTTCAATATTTGTTCTCCAATATCGGTTTTTCGATATCAGTTTTTCAATATTTGTTTTTTAATATCGGTTTTTCAATATCGGTTCTAACATCGGTTTCAATATCGGTTTTGCAATATCAGTTTTTCGATATAAGTTTTTCAATATCGGTTTTTCAATATCGGTTTTTCAATATCGGTTTTTCAATATCGGTTTTTCAATATCGGTTCTAACATCGGTTTCAATATCGGTTTTGCAATATCAGTTTTTCGATATAAGTTTTTCAATATCGGTTTTTGAATATCGGTTCTAATATCGGTTTCAATATCGGTTTTGCAATATCGGTTTTTCAATATCAGTTTTTCGATATCAGTTTTTCAATATTTGTTTTTCAATATCGGTTTTTCAATATCGGTTTTTCAATATCGGTTTTTCAATATCAGTTTTTCGATATCAGTTTTTCAATATTTGTTTTTCAATATCGGTTCTAATATCGGTTTCAATATCGGTTTTGCAATATCAGTTTTTCGATATCGGTTTTTCAATATCAGTTTTTCGATATCATTTTTTCAATATTTGTTTTTCAATATCGGTTTTTCAATATCGGTTCTAATATCGGTTTCAATATCGGTTATTCAATATCAGTTTTTCGATATAGGTTTTTCAATATCGGTTTTTCAATATCGGTTTTTCAATATCGGTTTTTCAATATCGGTTTTTCAATATCGGTTCTAATATCGGATTCAATATCGGTTTTTCAATATCGGTTTTTCAATATCAGTTTTTCGATATCAGTTTTTCAATATTTGCTTTACAATATCGGTTTTTCAATATCGGTTTAGAACAATATCGGTTTTGCAATATCAGTTTCTCAATATCAGTTTTTCGATATCAGTTTTTCAATATTTGTTTTTCAATATCGGTTTTTCAATATCGGTTTTTCGATATCGGTTTTTCAATATTTGTTTTTCAATATCGGTTTTTCAATATCAGTTTTTCGATATCGGTTTTTCAATATCGGTTCTAATATCGGTTTCAATATCGGTTTTTCAATATCGGTTTTTCAATATCGGTTTTTCAATATCAGTTTTTCAATATTTGTTCTCCAATATCGGTTTTTGAATATCGGTTCTAATATCGGATTCAATATCGGTTTTTCAATATCGGTTTTTCAATATTTGTTTTTCAATATCGGTTTTTCAATATCGGTTCTAACATCGGTTTCAATATCGGTTTTGCAATATCAGTTTTTCGATATAAGTTTTTCAATATTTGTTCTCCAATATCGGTTTTTGAATATCGGTTCTAATATCGGATTCAATATCGGCTTTTCAATATCGGTTTTTCAATATCAGTTTTTCAATATTTGCTTTACAATATCGGTTTTTCAATATCGGTTTAGAACAATATCGGTTTTGCAATATCAGTTTCTCAATATCAGTTTTTCGATATCAGTTTTTCAATATTTGTTTTTCAATATCGGTTTTTCAATATCGGTTCTAATATCGGTTTCAATATCGGTTTTTCAATATCGGTTTTTCAATATCGGTTTTTCAATATCAGTTTTTCGATATCAGTTTTTCAATATTTGCTTTACAATATCGGTTTTTCAATATCGGTTTAGAACAATATCGGTTTTGCAATATCAGTTTCTCAATATCAGTTTTTCGATATCAGTTTTTCAATATTTGTTTTTCAATATCAGTTTTTCAATATTTGCTTTACAATATCGGTTTTTCAATATCGGTTTAGAACAATATCGGTTTTGCAATATCAGTTTCTCAATATCAGTTTTTCGATATCAGTTTTTCAATATTTGTTTTTCAATATCGGTTTTTCAATATCGGTTCTAATATCGGTTTCAATATCGGTTTTGCAATATCAGTTTTTCGATATAAGTTTTTCAATATCGGTTTTTCAATATCGGTTTTTCAATATCGGTTTTTCAATATTTGTTTTTCAATATCGGTTTTTCAATATCAGTTTTTCGATATCGGTTTTTGAATATCGGTTCTAATATCGGTTTCAATATCGGTTTTTCAATATCGGTTTTTGAATATCGGTTCTAATATCGGATTCAATATCGGTTTTTCAATATCGGTTTTTCAATATTTGTTTTTCAATATTTGTTCTCCAATATCGGTTTTTGAATATCGGTTCTAATATCGGTTTCAATATCGGTTTTTCAATATCAGTTTTTCTATATAGGTTTTTCAATATCGGTTTTTCAATATCGGTTCTAATATCGGTTTCAATATCGGTTTTTCAATATCAGTTTTTCGATATCGGTTTTTCAATATCAGTTTTTCGATATCAGTTTTTCAATATTTGCTTTACAATATCGGTTTTTCAATATCGGTTTAGAACAATATCGGTTTTGCAATATCAGTTTCTCAATATCAGTTTTTCGATATCAGTTTTTCAATATTTGTTTTTCAATATCGGTTTTTCAATATCGGTTCTAACATCGGTTTCAATATCGGTTTTGCAATATCAGTTTTTCGATATCTGTTTTTCAATATTTGTTTTTCAATATCGGTTCTAATATCGGTTTCAATATCGGTTTTGCAATATCAGTTTTTCGATATCGGTTTTTCAATATCAGTTTTTCGATATCAGTTTTTCAATATTTGTTTTTCAATATCGGTTTTTCAATATCGGTTCTAATATCGGTTTCAATATCGGTTTTTCAATATCGGTTTAGAACAATATCGGTTTTGCAATATCAGTTTCTCAATATCAGTTTTTCGATATCAGTTTTTCAATATTTGTTTTTCAATATCGGTTTTTCAATATCGGTTCTAACATCGGTTTCAATATCGGTTTTGCAATATCAGTTTTTCGATATCAGTTTTTCAATATTTGTTTTTCAATATCGGGTTTTCAATATCGGTTCTAATATCGGTTTCAATATCGGTTTTTCAATATCAGTTTTTCTATATCGGTTTTTCAATATCAGTTTTTCGATATCGGTTTTTGAATATCGGTTCTAATATCGGATTCAATATCGGTTTTTCAATATCGGTTTTTCAATATCAGTTTTTCAATATTTGTTCTCCAATATCGGTTTTTCGATATCAGTTTTTCAATATTTGTTTTTCAATATCGGTTTTTCAATATCGGTTCTAATATCGGTTTCAATATCGGTTTTTCAATATCAGTTTTTCGATATCAGTTTTTCAATATTTGTTTTTCAATATCGGTTTTTCAATATCGGTTCTAATATCGGTTTCAATATCGGTTTTGCAATATCAGTTTTTCGATATCGGTTTTTCAATATCAGTTTTTCGATATCAGTTTTTCAATATTTGTTTTTCAATATCGGTTTTTCAATATCGGTTCTAATATCGGTTTCAATATCGGTTTTTCAATATCAGTTTTTCGATATAGGTTTTTCAATATCGGTTTTTCAATATCGGTTTTTCAATATCGGTTTTTCAATATCAGTTTTTCAATATTTGTTCTCCAATATCGGTTTTTGAATATCGGTTCTAATATCGGTTTCAATATCGGTTTTTCAATATCGGTTCTAACATCGGTTTCAATATCGGTTTTGCAATATCAGTTTTTCGATATAAGTTTTTCAATATTTGTTTTTCAATATCGGTTTTTCAATATCAGTTTTTCGATATCGGTTTTTGAATATCGGTTCTAATATCGGTTTCAATATAGGTTTTTCAATATCGGTTTTTCAATATCGGTTCTAATATCGGTTTCAATATCGGTTTTTCAATATCAGTTTTTCGATATCGGTTTTTCAATATCAGTTTTTCGATATCAGTTTTTCAATATTTGCTTTACAATATCGGTTTTTCAATATCGGTTTAGAACAATATCGGTTTTGCAATATCAGTTTCTCAATATCAGTTTTTCGATATCAGTTTTTCAATATTTGTTTTTCAATATCGGTTTTTCAATATCGGTTCTAACATCGGTTTCAATATCGGTTTTGCAATATCAGTTTTTCGATATCTGTTTTTCAATATTTGTTTTTCAATATCGGTTCTAATATCGGTTTCAATATCGGTTTTGCAATATCAGTTTTTCGATATCGGTTTTTCAATATCAGTTTTTCGATATCAGTTTTTCAATATTTGTTTTTCAATATCGGTTTTTCAATATCGGTTTTTCAATATTTGTTTTTCAATATTGGTTTTTCAATATCAGTTTTTCAATATTTGTTCTCCAATATCGGTTTTTCGATATCAGTTTTTCAATATTTGTTTTTTAATATCGGTTTTTCAATATCGGTTCTAACATCGGTTTCAATATCGGTTTTGCAATATCAGTTTTTCGATATAAGTTTTTCAATATCGGTTTTTCAATATCGGTTTTTCAATATCGGTTTTTCAATATCGGTTTTTCAATATCGGTTCTAACATCGGTTTCAATATCGGTTTTGCAATATCAGTTTTTCGATATAAGTTTTTCAATATCGGTTTTTGAATATCGGTTCTAATATCGGTTTCAATATCGGTTTTGCAATATCGGTTTTTCAATATCAGTTTTTCGATATCAGTTTTTCAATATTTGTTTTTCAATATCGGTTTTTCAATATCGGTTTTTCAATATCGGTTTTTCAATATCAGTTTTTCGATATCAGTTTTTCAATATTTGTTTTTCAATATCGGTTCTAATATCGGTTTCAATATCGGTTTTGCAATATCAGTTTTTCGATATCGGTTTTTCAATATCAGTTTTTCGATATCATTTTTTCAATATTTGTTTTTCAATATCGGTTTTTCAATATCGGTTCTAATATCGGTTTCAATATCGGTTATTCAATATCAGTTTTTCGATATAGGTTTTTCAATATCGGTTTTTCAATATCGGTTTTTCAATATCGGTTTTTCAATATCGGTTTTTCAATATCGGTTTTTCAATATCGGTTCTAATATCGGATTCAATATCGGTTTTTCAATATCGGTTTTTCAATATCAGTTTTTCGATATCAGTTTTTCAATATTTGCTTTACAATATCGGTTTTTCAATATCGGTTTAGAACAATATCGGTTTTGCAATATCAGTTTCTCAATATCAGTTTTTCGATATCAGTTTTTCAATATTTGTTTTTCAATATCGGTTTTTCAATATCGGTTTTTCGATATCGGTTTTTCAATATTTGTTTTTCAATATCGGTTTTTCAATATCAGTTTTTCGATATCGGTTTTTCAATATCGGTTCTAATATCGGTTTCAATATCGGTTTTTCAATATCGGTTTTTCAATATCGGTTTTTCAATATCAGTTTTTCAATATTTGTTCTCCAATATCGGTTTTTGAATATCGGTTCTAATATCGGATTCAATATCGGTTTTTCAATATCGGTTTTTCAATATTTGTTTTTCAATATCGGTTTTTCAATATCGGTTCTAACATCGGTTTCAATATCGGTTTTGCAATATCAGTTTTTCGATATAAGTTTTTCAATATTTGTTCTCCAATATCGGTTTTTGAATATCGGTTCTAATATCGGATTCAATATCGGCTTTTCAATATCGGTTTTTCAATATCAGTTTTTCAATATTTGCTTTACAATATCGGTTTTTCAATATCGGTTTAGAACAATATCGGTTTTGCAATATCAGTTTCTCAATATCAGTTTTTCGATATCAGTTTTTCAATATTTGTTTTTCAATATCGGTTTTTCAATATCGGTTCTAATATCGGTTTCAATATCGGTTTTTCAATATCGGTTTTTCAATATCGGTTTTTCAATATCAGTTTTTCGATATCAGTTTTTCAATATTTGCTTTACAATATCGGTTTTTCAATATCGGTTTAGAACAATATCGGTTTTGCAATATCAGTTTCTCAATATCAGTTTTTCGATATCAGTTTTTCAATATTTGTTTTTCAATATCGGTTTTTCAATATCGGTTCTATCATCGGTTTCAATATCGGTTTTGCAATATCAGTTTTTCGATATAAGTTTTTCAATATCGGTTTTTCAATATCGGTTTTTCAATATCGGTTTTTCAATATTTGTTTTTCAATATCGGTTTTTCAATATCAGTTTTTCGATATCGGTTTTTGAATATCGGTTCTAATATCGGTTTCAATATCGGTTTTTCAATATCGGTTTTTGAATATCGGTTCTAATATCGGATTCAATATCGGTTTTTCAATATCGGTTTTTCAATATTTGTTTTTCAATATTTGTTCTCCAATATCGGTTTTTGAATATCGGTTCTAATATCGGTTTCAATATCGGTTTTTCAATATCAGTTTTTCTATATAGGTTTTTCAATATCGGTTTTTCAATATCGGTTCTAATATCGGTTTCAATATCGGTTTTTCAATATCAGTTTTTCGATATCGGTTTTTCAATATCAGTTTTTCGATATCAGTTTTTCAATATTTGCTTTACAATATCGGTTTTTCAATATCGGTTTAGAACAATATCGGTTTTGCAATATCAGTTTCTCAATATCAGTTTTTCGATATCAGTTTTTCAATATTTGTTTTTCAATATCGGTTTTTCAATATCGGTTCTAACATCGGTTTCAATATCGGTTTTGCAATATCAGTTTTTCGATATCTGTTTTTCAATATTTGTTTTTCAATATCGGTTCTAATATCGGTTTCAATATCGGTTTTGCAATATCAGTTTTTCGATATCGGTTTTTCAATATCAGTTTTTCGATATCGGTTTTTGAATATCGGTTCTAATATCGGATTCAATATCGGTTTTTCAATATCGGTTTTTCAATATCAGTTTTTCAATATTTGTTCTCCAATATCGGTTTTTCGATATCAGTTTTTCAATATTTGTTTTTCAATATCGGTTTTTCAATATCGGTTCTAATATCGGTTTCAATATCGGTTTTTCAATATCAGTTTTTCGATATCAGTTTTTCAATATTTGTTTTTCGATATCGGTTTTTCAATATCAGTTTTTCGATATCAGTTTTTCAATATTTGTTTTTCAATATCGGTTTTTCAATATCGGTTCTAATATCGGTTTCAATATCGGTTTTTCAATATCGGTTTAGAACAATATCGGTTTTGCAATATCAGTTTCTCAATATCAGTTTTTCGATATCAGTTTTTCAATATTTGTTTTTCAATATCGGTTTTTCAATATCGGTTCTAACATCGGTTTCAATATCGGTTTTGCAATATCAGTTTTTCGATATCAGTTTTTCAATATTTGTTTTTCAATATCGGGTTTTCAATATCGGTTCTAATATCGGTTTCAATATCGGTTTTTCAATATCAGTTTTTCGATATCGGTTTTTCAATATCAGTTTTTCGATATCGGTTTTTGAATATCGGTTCTAATATCGGATTCAATATCGGTTTTTCAATATCGGTTTTTCAATATCAGTTTTTCAATATTTGTTCTCCAATATCGGTTTTTCGATATCAGTTTTTCAATATTTGTTTTTCAATATCGGTTTTTCAATATCGGTTCTAATATCGGTTTCAATATCGGTTTTTCAATATCAGTTTTTCGATATCAGTTTTTCAATATTTGTTTTTCAATATCGGTTTTTCAATATCGGTTCTAATATCGGTTTCAATATCGGTTTTGCAATATCAGTTTTTCGATATCGGTTTTTCAATATCAGTTTTTCGATATCAGTTTTTCAATATTTGTTTTTCAATATCGGTTTTTCAATATCGGTTCTAATATCGGTTTCAATATCGGTTTTTCAATATCAGTTTTTCGATATAGGTTTTTCAATATCGGTTTTTCAATATCGGTTTTTCAATATCGGTTTTTCAATATCAGTTTTTCAATATTTGTTCTCCAATATCGGTTTTTGAATATCGGTTCTAATATCGGTTTCAATATCGGTTTTTCAATATCGGTTCTAACATCGGTTTCAATATCGGTTTTGCAATATCAGTTTTTCGATATCAGTTTTTCAATATTTGTTTTTCAATATCGGGTTTTCAATATCGGTTCTAATATCGGTTTCAATATCGGTTTTTCAATATCAGTTTTTCGATATCGGTTTTTCAATATCAGTTTTTCGATATCGGTTTTTGAATATCGGTTCTAATACCGGATTCAATATCGGTTTTTCAATATCGGTTTTTCAATATCAGTTTTTCGATATCAGTTTTTCAATATTTGTTTTTCAATATCGGTTCTAATATCGGTTTTAATATCGGTTTTGCAATATCGGTTTTTCAATATGAGTTTTTCGATATCAGTTTTTCAATATTTGTTTTTCAATATCGGTTTTTCAATATCGGTTCTAATATCGGTTTCAATATCGGTTTTTCAATATCAGTTTTTCGATATCAGTTTTTCAATATTTGTTTTTCAATATCGGTTTTTCAATATCGGTTCTAATATCGGTTTCAATATCGGTTTTTCAATATCAGTTTTTCGATATCGGTTTTTCAATATCAGTTTTTCGATATAAGTTTTTCAATATCGGTTTTTCAATATCGGTTTTTCAATATCGGTTTTTCAATATTTGTTTTTCAATATTGGTTTTTCAATATCAGTTTTTCAATATTTGTTCTCCAATATCGGTTTTTCGATATCAGTTTTTCAATATTTGTTTTTCAATATCGGTTTTTCAGTATCGGTTCTAATATCGGTTTCAATATCGGTTTTTCAATATCGGTTTTTCAATATCAGTTTTTCGATATCAGTTTTTCAATATTTGTTTTTCAATATTTGTTTTTGAATATCGGTTTTTCAATATCAGTTTTTCAAAATTTGTTTTTCAATATCTGTTTTTCAATATCGGTTCTAATATCGGTTTCAATATCGGTTTATCAATATCGGTTTTTCAATATCGGTTTTTCAATATCAGTTTTTCGATATCAGTTTTTCAATATTTGTTTTTCAATATCGGTTTTTCAATATCGGTTTTTCAATATCAGTTTTTCGATATCAGTTTTTCAATATTTGTTTTTCAATATTTGTTTTTGAATATCGGTTTTTCAATATCAGTTTTTCAAAATTTGTTTTTCAATATCTGTTTTTCAATATCGGTTCTAATATCGGTTTCAATATCGGTTTATCAATATCGGTTTTTCAATATCGGTTTTTCAATATCGGTTTTTCGATATCAGTTTTTCAATATTTGCTTTACAATATCGGTTTTTCAATATCGGTTTAGAACAATATCGGTTTTGCAATATCAGTTTCTCAATATCAGTTATTCGATATCAGTTTTTCAATGTTTGTTTTTCAATATCGGTTCTAATATCGGTTTCAATATCGGTTTTGCAATATCAGTTTTTCGATATAAGTTTTTCAATATCGGTTTTTCAATATCGGTTTTTCAATATCGGTTTTTCAATATTTGTTTTTCAATATCGGTTTTTCAATATCAGTTTTTCAATATTTGTTCTCCAATATCGGTTTTTGAATATCGTTTCTAATATCGGTTTCAATATCGGTTTTTCAATATCAGTTTTTCGATATAGGTTTTTCAATATCGGTTTTTCAATATCGGTTCTAATATCGGTTTCAATATCGGTTTTTCAATATCGGTTTTTCAATATCAGTTTTTCGATATCAGTTTTTCAATATTTGTTTTTCAATATTTGTTTTTGAATATCGGTTTTTCAATATCAGTTTTCCAATATTTGTTTTTCAATATCTGTTTTTCAATATCAGTTTTTCAATATTTGTTCTCCAATATCGGTTTTTCGATATCAGTTTTTCAATATTTGTTTTTCAATATCGGTTTTTCAATATCGGTTCTAACATCGGTTTCAATATCGGTTTTGCAATATCAGTTTTTCGATATAAGTTTTTCAATATCGGTTTTTCAATATTTGTTTTTCAATATCGGTTTTTCAATATCAGTTTTTCAATATTTGTTCTCCAATATCGGTTTTTCGATATCAGTTTTTCAATATTTGTTTTTCAATATCGGTTTTTCAATATCGGTTCTAACATCGGTTTCAATATCGGTTTTGCAATATCAGTTTTTCGATATAAGTTTTTCAATATCGGTTTTTCAATATTTGTTTTTCAATATCGGTTTTTCAATATCAGTTTTTCAATATTTGTTCTCCAATATCGGTTTTTCGATATCAGTTTTTCAATATTTGTTTTTCAATATCGGTTTTTCAATATCGGTTCTAATATCGGTTTCAATATCGGTTTTTCAATATCAGTTTTTCGATATCAGTTTTTCAATATTTGTTTTTCAATATCGGTTTTTCAATATCGGTTCTAATATCGGTTTCAATATCGGTTTTGCAATATCAGTTTTTCGATATCGGTTTTTCAATATCAGTTTTTCGATATCAGTTTTTCAATATTTGTTTTTCAATATCGGTTTTTCAATATCGGTTCTAATATCGGTTTCAATATCGGTTTTTCAATATCAGTTTTTCGATATAGGTTTTTCAATATCGGTTTTTCAATATCGGTTTTTCAATATCGGTTTTTCAATATCAGTTTTTCAATATTTGTTCTCCAATATCGGTTTTTGAATATCGGTTCTAATATCGGTTTCAATATCGGTTTTTGAATATCGGTTTTTGAATATCGGTTCTAATATCGGATTCAATATCGGTTTTTCAATATCGGTTTTTCAATATCAATTTTTCGATATCAGTTTTTCAATATTTGCTTTACAATATCGGTTTTTCAATATCGGTTTAGAACAATATCGGTTTTGCAATATCAGTTTCTCAATATCAGTTTTTCGATATCAGTTTTTCAATATTTGTTTTTCAATATCGGTTTTTCAATATCGGTTCTAACATCGGTTTCAATATCGGTTTTGCAATATCAGTTTTTCGATATAAGTTTTTCAATATCGGTTTTTCAATATTTGTTTTTCAATATCGGTTTTTCAATATCAGTTTTTCAATATTTGTTCTCCAATATCGGTTTTTCGATATCAGTTTTTCAATATTTGTTTTTCAATTTCGGTTTTTCAATATCGGTTCTAACATCGGTTTCAATATCGGTTTTGCAATATCAGTTTTTCGATATAAGTTTTTCAATATCGGTTTTTCAATATTTGTTTTTCAATATCGGTTTTTCAATATCAGTTTTTCAATATTTGTTCTCCAATATCGGTTTTTCGATATCAGTTTTTCAATATTTGTTTTTCAATATCGGTTTTTCAATATCGGTTCTAATATCGGTTTCAATATCGGTTTTTCAATATCAGTTTTTCGATATCAGTTTTTCAATATTTGTTTTTCAATATCGGTTTTTCAATATCGGTTCTAACATCGGTTTCAATATCGGTTTTGCAATATCAGTTTTTCGATATAAGTTTTTCAATATCGGTTTTTCAATATTTGTTTTTCAATATCGGTTTTTCAATATCAGTTTTTCAATATTTGTTCTCCAATATCGGTTTTTCGATATCAGTTTTTCAATATTTGTTTTTCAATATCGGTTTTTCAATATCGGTTCTAACATCGGTTTCAATATCGGTTTTGCAATATCAGTTTTTCGATATAAGTTTTTCAATATCGGTTTTTCAATATTTGTTTTTCAATATCGGTTTTTCAATATCAGTTTTTCAATATTTGTTCTCCAATATCGGTTTTTCGATATCAGTTTTTCAATATTTGTTTTTCAATATCGGTTTTTCAATATCGGTTCTAATATCGGTTTCAATATCGGTTTTTCAATATCAGTTTTTCGATATCAGTTTTTCAATATTTGTTTTTCAATATCGGTTTTTCAATATCGGTTCTAATATCGGTTTCAATATCGGTTTTGCAATATCAGTTTTTCGATATCGGTTTTTCAATATCAGTTTTTCGATATCAGTTTTTCAATATTTGTTTTTCAATATCGGTTTTTCAATATCGGTTCTAATATCGGTTTCAATATCGGTTTTTCAATATCAGTTTTTCGATATAGGTTTTTCAATATCGGTTTTTCAATATCGGTTTTTCAATATCGGTTTTTCAATATCAGTTTTTCAATATTTGTTCTCCAATATCGGTTTTTGAATATCGGTTCTAATATCGGTTTCAATATCGGTTTTTGAATA
>NW_027485459.1:0-37576 GCF_050908995.1 Andrena cerasifolii
CTCGTTTTACTCGTTATACTCGTTTTACTCGTTTTACTCGTTTTACTCGTTTTACTCGTTTTACTCGTTTTACTCGATTTACTCGTTTTACTCGTTTTACTCGTTTTACTCGTTTTACTCGTTTTACTCGTTTTAATCGTTTTACTCGTTTTACACGTTTTACTCGTTTTACTCGATTTACTCGTTTTACTCGTTTTACTCGTTTTGCTCGTTTTACTCGTTTTACTCGTTTTACTCGTTTTACTCGTTTTACTCGTTTTACTCGTTTTACTCGTTTTACTCGTTTTTCTCGTTTTACTCGTTTTACTCGTTTACTCGTTTTATTCGATTTACTCGTTTTACTCGTTTTACTCGTTTTACTCGTTTTACTCGTTTTACTCGTTTTACTCGTTTTACTCGTTTTACTCGTTTTACTCGTTTTACTCGTTTTACTCGTTTTACTCGTTTTACTCGTTTTACTCGTTTTACTCGTTTTACTCGTTTTACTCGTTTTACTCGTTTTACTCGTTTTACTCGTTTTACTGGTTTTACTGGTTTTACTGGTTTTACTGGTTTTACTCGTTTTACTGGTTTTACTCGTTTTACTCGTTTCACTCGTTTTACTCGTTTTACTCGTTTTACTCGTTTTACACGTTTCACTCGTTTCACTCGTTTCACTCGTTTCACTCGTTTCACTCGCTTGACTCGTTTCACTCGCTTTACTCGTTTCACTCGCTTTACTCGTTTTACTCGTTTTACTCGTTTTACTCGTTTTACTCGTTTTACTCGTTTTACTCGTTTTACTCGTTTTACTCGTTTACTCGTTTTACTCGTTTTACTCGTTTTTACTCGTTTACTCGTTTTACTCGTTTTACTCGTTTTACTCGTTTTACTCGTTTTACTCGTTTTACTCGTTTTACTCGTTTTACTCGTTTTACTCGTTTTACTCGTTTTACTCGTTTTACTCGTTTTACTCGTTTTACTCGTATTACTCGTTTTACTGGTTTTACGCGTTTTACTCGTTTTACTCGTATTACTCGTATTACTCGTATTACTCGTTTTACTCGTTTTACTCGTTTCACTCGTTTACTCGTTACACTCGTTTTACTCGTTTCACTCGTTTTACTCGTTTTCACTCGTTTTACTAATTTTAATCGTTTTACTAATTTTACTCGTTTTACTCGTTTTACTCGTTTTACTCGTTTTACTCGTTTTACTCGTTTTACTCGTTTACTCGCTTTACTCGTTTTACTCGTTTTACCCGTTTTACTCGTTTTACCCGTTTACTCGTTTTACCCGTTTTACTCGTTTTACTCGTTTTACTCGTTTTACTCGTTTTACTCGTTATACTCGTTTTACTCGTTTACTCGTTTTACTCGTTTTACTCGTTTACTCGATTTACTCGTTTTACTCGTTTTACTCGTTTTACTCGTTTTACTCGTTTTACTCGTTTTACTCGTTTTACTCGTTTTACTCGTTTTACTCGTTTTACTCGTTTTACTCGTTTTACTCGTTTACTCGTTTTACTCGTTTACTCGTTTTACTCGTTTTACTGGTTTTACTGGTTTTACTGGTTTTACTGGTTTTACTCGTTTTACTGGTTTTACTCGTTTTACTGGTTTTACTCGTTTTACTCGTTTTACTCGTTTTACTCGTTTACTCGTTTCACTCGTTTCACTCGTTTCACTCGTTTCACTCGTTCACTCGTTTCACTCGTTTTACTCGTTTCACTCGTTTTACTCGTTTCACTCGTTTTACTCGTTTCACTCGTTTTACTCGTTTTACTCGTTTTACTCGTTTTACTCGTTTTACTCGTTTTTACTCGTTTTACTCGTTTTACTCGTTTTACTCGTTTTACTCGTTTTACTCGTTTTACTCGTTTTACTCGTTTTACTCGTTTTACTCGTTTTACTCGTTTTACTCGTTTTACTCGTTTTACTCGTATTACTCGTTTTACTGGTTTTACGCGTTTTACTCGTTTTACTCGTATTACTCGTATTACTCGTATTACTCGTTTTACTTGTTTCACTCGTTTTACTCGTTTTACTCGTTTTACTCGTTTTACTGGTTTTACTGGTTTTACTGGTTTTACTCGTTTTACTGGTTTTACTCGTTTTACTCGTTTTACTCGTTTTACTCGTTTTACTCGTTTTACTCGTTTTACTCGTTTTACTCGTTTTACTCGTTTTACTCGTTTTACTCGTTTTACTCGTTTTACTCGTTTCACTCGTTTCACTCGTTTCACTCGTTTCACTCGTTTCACTCGTTTCACTCGTTTTACTCGTTTTACTCGTTTTACTCGTTTTACTCGTATTACTCGTTTTACTGGTTTTACGCGTTTTACTCGTTTTACTCGTATTACTCGTATTACTCGTATTACTCGTTTTACTCATTTCACTCGTTTTACTCGTTTCACTCGTTTTACTCGTTTTACTCGTTTTACTCGTTTTACTCGTTTTACTGGTTTTACTCGTTTTACTCGTATTACTCGTTTTACTGGTTTTACGCGTTTTACTCGTTTTACTCGTATTACTCGTATTACTCGTATTACTCGTATTACTCGTTTCACTCGTTTTACTCGTTTACTCGTTTTACTCGTTTTACTCGTTTTACTCGTTTACTCGTTTTACTCGTTTTACTCGTTTACTCGTTTTACTGGTT
This sequence comes from Andrena cerasifolii, assembly GCF_050908995.1. Taxonomy (NCBI): domain Eukaryota; kingdom Metazoa; phylum Arthropoda; class Insecta; order Hymenoptera; family Andrenidae; genus Andrena; species Andrena cerasifolii. The sequence continues at coordinate 2,641 of NW_027485459.1, forward strand.
TTACTGGTTTTACTGGTTTTACTGGTTTTACTGGTTTTACTCGTTTTACTGGTTTTACTCGTTTTACTCGTTTCACTCGTTTTACTCGTTTTACTCGTTTTACACGTTTCACTCGTTTCACTCGTTTCACTCGTTTCACTCGTTTCACTCGCTTGACTCGTTTCACTCGCTTTACTCGTTTCACTCGCTTTACTCGTTTTACTCGTTTTACTCGTTTTACTCGTTTTACTCGTTTTACTCGTTTTACTCGTTTTACTCGTTTACTCGTTTTACTCGTTTTACTCGTTTTACTCGTTTTACTCGTTTTACTCGTTTTACTCGTTTTACTCGTTTTACTCGTTTTACTCGTTTTACTCGTTTTACTCGTTTTACTCGTTTTACTCGTTTTACTCGTTTTACTCGTATTACTCTGTTTACTGGTTTTACGCGTTTTACTCGTTTTACTCGTATTACTCGTATTACTCGTATTACTCGTTTTACTCGTTTCACTCGTTTTACTCGTTTTACTCGTTTCACTCGTTTTACTCGTTACACTCGTTTTACTCGTTTCACTCGTTTTACTCGTTTCACTCGTTTTACTAATTTTAATCGTTTTACTAATTTTACTCGTTTTACTCGTTTTACTCGTTTTACTCGTTTTACTCGTTTTACTCGTTTTACTCGTTTTACTCGCTTACTCGTTTTACTCGTTTTACCCGTTTTACTCGTTTTACCCGTTTTACTCGTTTTACCCGTTTTACTCGTTTTACTCGTTTTACTCGTTTTACTCGTTTTACTCGTTATACTCGTTTTACTCGTTTACTCGTTTTACTCGTTTTACTCGTTTTACTCGATTTACTCGTTTTACTCGTTTTACTCGTTTTACTCGTTTTACTCGTTTTACTCGTTTTACTCGTTTTACTCGTTTTACTCGTTTTACTCGTTTTACTCGTTTTACTCGTTTTACTCGTTTTACTCGTTTTACTCGTTTTACTCGTTTTACTCGTTTTACTCGTTTTACTGGTTTTACTGGTTTTACTGGTTTTACTCGTTTTACTGGTTTTACTCGTTTTACTGGTTTTACTCGTTTTACTCGTTTTACTCGTTTTACTCGTTTTACTCGTTTTAACTCGTTTTACTCGTTTCACTCGTTTCACTCGTTTCACTCGTTTCACTCGTTTCACTCGTTTCACTCGTTTCACTCGTTTTACTCGTTTCACTCGTTTTACTCGTTTTACTCGTTTTACTCGTTTTACTCGTTTTACTCGTTTTACTCGTTTTACTCGTTTTACTCGTTTTACTCGTTTTACTCGTTTTACTCGTTTTACTCGTTTTACTCGTTTTACTCGTTTTACTCGTTTTACTCGTTTTACTCGTTTTACTCGTTTTACTCGTTTTACTCGTTTTACTCGGTTTTACTCGTTTTTACTCGTTTTACTGGTTTTACTCGTATTACTCGTTTTACTGGTTTTACGCGTTTACTCGTTTTACTCGTATTACTCGTATTACTCGTATTACTCGTTTTACTTGTTTCACTCGTTTTACTCGTTTTACTCGTTTTACTCGTTTTACTGGTTTTACTGGTTTTACTGGTTTTACTCGTTTTACTGGTTTTACTCGTTTTACTCGTTTTACTCGTTTTACTCGTTTTACTCGTTTTACTCGTTTTACTCGTTTTACTCGTTTTACTCGTTTTACTCGTTTTACTCGTTTTACTCGTTTTACTCGTTTTACTCGTTTCACTCGTTTCACTCGTTTCACTCGTTTCACTCGTTTTACTCGTTTTACTCGTTTTACTCGTTTTACTCGTATTACTCGTTTTACTGGTTTTACGCGTTTTACTCGTTTTACTCGTATTACTCGTATTACTCGTATGACTCGTTTTACTCATTTCACTCGTTTTACTCGTTTCACTCGTTTTACTCGTTTTACTCGTTTACTCGTTTTACTGGTTTTACTCGTTTTACTCGTATTACTCGTTTTACTGGTTTTACGCGTTTTACTCGTTTACTCGTATTACTCGTATTACTCGTATTACTCGTATTACTCGTTTCACTCGTTTTACTCGTTTCACTCGTTTTACTCGTTTCACTCGTTTTACTAATTTTACTCGTTTTACTCGTTTTACTCGTTTTACTCGTTTACTCGTTTTACTCGTTTTACTCGTTTTACTCGTTTTACCCGTTTTACTCGTTTTACTCGATTTACTCGTTTTACTCGTTTTACTCGTTTTACTCGTTTTACTCGTTTTACTCGTTTACTCGTTTTACTCGTTTTACTCGTTTTACTCGTTTTACTCGTTTTACTCGTTTCACTCGTTTCACTCGTTTCACTCGCTTGACTCGTTTCACTCGCTTTACTCGTTTCACTCGCTTTACTCGTTTCACTCGTTTTACTCGTTTTACTCGTTTTTACTCGTTTTACTCGTTTACTCGTTTTACTCGTTTTACTCGTTTTACTCGTTTTACTCGTTTTACTCGTTTTACTCGTTTTACTCGTTTTACTCGTTTTACTCGTTTTACTCGTTTACTCGTTTTACTCGTTTTACTCGTTTTACTCGTTTTACTCGTTTTACTCGTTTTACTCGTTTTACTCGTTTTACTCGTTTTACTCGTTTTACTCGTTTTACTCGTTTTACTCGTTTTACTCGTTTTACTCGTTTTACTCGTTTTACTCGTTTTACTCGTATTACTCGTTTTACTGGTTTTACGCGTTTTACTCGTTTTACTCGTATTACTCGTATTACTCGTATTACTCGTATTACTCGTTTTACTCGTTTTACTCGTTTTACTAATTTTACTCGTTTCACTCGTTTTACTCGTTTTACTCGTTTTACTCGTTTTACTCGTTTTACTCGTTTTACTCGTTTTACTCGTTTTACTCGCTTTACTCGTTTTACTCGCTTTACTCGTTTTACTCGTTTACTCGTTTTACTCGTTTTTACTCGTTTTACTCGTTTTACTCGTTTTACTCGTATTACTCGTTTTACTGGTTTTACGCGTTTTACTCGTTTTACTCGTATTACTCGTATTACTCGTATTACTCGTTTTACTCGTTTCACTCGTTTTACTCGTTTTACTAATTTTACTCGTTTTACCCGTTTTACTCGTTTTACTCGTTTTACTCGTTTTACTCGTTTTACTCGTTATACTCGTTTTACTCGTTTTACTCGTTTTACTCGTTTTACTCGTTTTACTCGTTTTACTCGTTTTACTCGTTTACTCGATTTACTCGTTTTACTCGTTTTACTCGTTTTACTCGTTTTACTCGTTTTACTCGTTTTACTCGTTTTACTCGTTTTACTCGTTTTACTCGTTTTACACGTTTTACTCGTTTTACTCGATTTACTCGTTTTACTCGTTTTACTCGTTTTGCTCGTTTTACTCGTTTTACTCGTTTTACTCGTTTTACTGGTTTTACTGGTTTTACTGGTTTTACTCGTTTTACTCGTATTACTCGTATTACTCGTATTACTCGTTTTACTCGTTTCACTCGTTTTACTCGTTTTACTCGTTTTACACGTTTCACTCGTTTCACTCGTTTCACTCGCTTGACTCGTTTCACTCGCTTTCCTCGTTTCACTCGCTTTCCTCGTTTCACTCGCTTTACTCGTTTTACTCGTTTTACTCGTTTTACTCGTTTTACTCGTTTTACTCGTTTTACTCGTTTTACTCGTTTTACTCGTTTTACTCGTTTTACTCGTTTTACTCGTTTTACTCGTTTTACTCGTTTTACTCGTTTTACTCGTTTTACTCGTTTTACTCGTTTTACTCGTTTTACTCGTTTTACTCGTTTTACTCGTTTTACTCGTTTTACTCGTTTTACTCGTTTTACTCGTATTACTCGTTTTACTGGTTTTACGCGTTTTACTCGTTTTACTCGTATTACTCGTATTACTCGTATTACTCGTTTACTCGTTTCACTCGTTTTACTCGTTTCACTCGTTTTACTCGTTACACTCGTTTTACTCGTTTCACTCGTTTTACTCGTTTCACTCGTTTTACTCGTTTCACTCGTTTTACTAATTTTAATCGTTTTACTAATTTTACTCGTTTTACTCGTTTTACTCGTTTTACTCGTTTTACTCGTTTTACTCGTTTTACTCGTTTTACTCGTTTTACTCGTTTTACTCGCTTTACTCGTTTACTCGTTTTACCCGTTTTACTCGTTTCACTCGTTTCACTCGTTTCACTCGTTTTACTCGTTTTACTCGTTTTACTCGTTTTAATCGTTTTACTCGTTTTACTCGTTTTACTCGTTTTACTCGTTTTACTCGTTTTACTCGTTTTACTCGTTTTACTCGTTTTACTCGTTTTACTCGTTTTACTCGTTTTACTCGTTTTACTCGTTTTACTCGTTTTACTCGTTTTACTCGTTTTACTCGTTTTACTCGTTTTACTCGTTTTACTCGTTTTACTCGTTTTACTCGTTTTACTCGTTTTACTCGTTTTACTCGTTTTACTCGTTTTACTCGTTTTACTCGTTTTACTCGTTTTACTCGTTTACTCGTTTTACTGGTTTTACTCGTATTACTCGTTTAACTGGTTTTACGCGTTTTACTCGTTTTACTCGTATTACTCGTATTACTCGTATTACTCGTTTTACTTGTTTCACTCGTTTACTCGTTTTACTCGTTTTACTCGTTTTACTCGTTTTACTCGTTTTACTCGTTTTACTCGTTTTACTCGTTTTACTCGTATTACTCGTTTTACTCGTTTTACTCGTTTTACGCGTTTACTCGTTTTACTCGTTTTACTCGTTTTACTCGTTTACTCGTTTCACTCGTTTTACTCGTTTCACTCGTTTTACTCGTTACACTCGTTTTACTCGTTTTACTCGTTTTACTCGTTTCACTCGTTTTACTCGTTTTACTCGTTTTACTCGTTTTACTCGTTTTACTCGTTTTACTCGTTTTACTCGTTTTACTCGTTTTACTCGTTTTACTCGTTTTACTCGTTTTACTGGTTTTACTGGTTTTACTCGTTTTACTGGTTTTACTCGTTTTACTGGTTTTACTCGTTTTACTGGTTTTACTCGTTTTACTCGTTTTACTCGTTTCACTCGTTTCACTCGTTTCACTCGTTTCACTCGTTTCACTCGTTTCACTCGTTTTACTCGTTTCACTCGTTTTACTCGTTTCACTCGTTTCACTCGTTTCACTCGTTTCACTCGTTTCACTCGTTCACTCGTTTCACTCGTTTCACTCGTTTCACTCGTTTCACTCGTTTCACTCGTTTCACTCGTTTCACTCGTTTCACTCGTTTTACTCGTTTTACTCGTTTTACTCGTTTTACTCGTTTTACTCGTTTTACTCGTTTTACTCGTTTTACTCGTTTTACTCGTATTACTCGTTTTACTGGTTTTACGCGTTTTACTCGTTTTACTCGTATTACTCGTATTACTCGTATTACTCGTTTTACTCGTTTTACTCGTTTCACTCGTTTTACTCGTTTCACTCGTTTTACTCGTTTCACTCGTTTTACTAATTTTACTCGTTTTATTCGTTTTACTCGTTTTACTCGTTTTACTCGTTTTACTCGTTTTCCTCGTTTTACTCGTTTTACTCGTTTTACTCGTTTTACTCGTTTTACTCGTTTTACTCGTTTTACTCGTTTTACTCGTTTTACTCGTTTTACTCGTTTTACTCGTTTTACTCGTTTTACTCGTTTTACTCGTTTTACCCGTTTTACTCGTTTTACCCGTTTTACTCGTTTACCCGTTTTCTCGATTTACTCGTTTTACTCGTTTTACTCGTTTTACTCGTTTTACTCGTTTTCCTCGTTTTACTCGTTTTACTCGTTTTACTCGTTTTACTCGTTTTACTCGTTTTACTCGATTTACTCGTTTTACTCGTTTTACTCGTTTTACTCGTTTTACTCGATTTACTCGTTTTACTCGTTTTACTAGTTTTACTCGTTTTGCTCGTTTTACTCGTTTCACTCGTTTCACTCGTTTCACTCGTTTCACTCGTTTTACTCGTTTTACTCGTTTTACTCGTTTTACTCGTTTTACTCGTTTCACTCGTTTCACTCGTTTCACTCGTTTCACTCGTTTTACTCGTTTCACTCGTTTTACTCGTTTTACTCGTTTTACTCGTTTTACTCGTTTTACTCGTTTTACTCGTTTTACTCGTTTTACTCGTTTTACTCGTTTTACTCGTTTTACTCGTTTTACTCGTTTTACTCGTTTTACTCGTTTTACTCGTTTTACTCGTTTTACTCGTTTTACTCGTTTTACTCGTTTTACTGGTTTTACTCGTATTACTCGTTTTACTGGTTTTACTGGTTTTACTGGTTTTACTGGTTTTACTGGTTTTACTCGTTTTACTCGTTTTACTCGTTTTACTCGTTTTACTCGTTTTACTCGTTTCACTCGTTTCACTCGTTTCACTCGTTTCACTCGTTTCACTCGTTTTACTCGTTTTACTCGTTTTACTCGTTTTACTCGTTTTACTCGTTTTACTCGTTTTACACGTTTTACTCGTTTTACTCGTTTTACTCGTTTTACTGGTTTTACTCGTTTTACTGGTTTTACTCGTTTTACTCGTATTACTCGTTTTACTCGTTTTACTCGTTTTACTCGTTTTACTCGTTTTACTCGTTTCACTCGTTTCACTCGTTTCACTCGTTTCACTCGTTTCACTCGTTTCACTCGTTTTACTCGTTTTACTCGTTTTACTCGTTTTACTCGTTTTACTCGTTTTACTCGTTTTACTCGTTTTACTCGTTTTACTCGTTTTACTCGTTTTACTCGTTTTACTCGTTTTACTGGTTTTACTCGTTTTACTGGTTTTACTCGTTTTACTCGTATTACTCGTTTTACTGGTTTTACGCGTTTTACTCGTTTTACTCGTATTACTCGTATTACTCGTATTACTCGTTTTACTCGTTTTACTCGTTTCACTCGTTTCACTCGTTTCACTCGCTTGACTCGTTTCACTCGCTTTACTCGTTTCACTCGTTTTACTCGTTTCACTCGTTTTACTAATTTTACTCGTTTTACTCGTTTTACTCGTTTTACTCGTTTTACTCGTTTTACTCGTTTTACTCGATTTACTCGTTTTACTCGTTTTACTCGTTTTACTCGTTTTACCCGTTTTACTCGTTTTACTCGATTTACTCGTTTTACTCGTTTTACTCGTTTTACTCGTTTTACTCGTTTTACTCGTTTTACTCGTTTTACTCGTTTTACTCGTTTTACTCGTTTTACTCGTTTTACTCGTTTCACTCGTTTCACTCGTTTCACTCGCTTGACTCGTTTCACTCGCTTTACTCGTTTCACTCGCTTTACTCGTTTCACTCGTTTTACTCGTTTTACTCGTTTTACTCGTTTTACTCGTTTTACTCGTTTTACTCGTTTTACTCGTTTTACTCGTTTTACTCGTTTTACTCGTTTTACTCGTTTTACTCGTTTTACTCGTTTTACACGTTTTACTCGTTTTACTCGTTTTACTCGTTTTACTCGTTTTACTCGTTTTACTCGTTTTACTCGTTTTACTCGTTTTACTCGTTTTACTCGTTTTACTCGTTTTACTCGTTTTACTCGTTTTACTCGTTTTACTCGTTTTACTCGTTTTACTCGTATTACTCGTTTTACTGGTTTTACGCGTTTTACTCGTTTTACTCGTATTACTCGTATTACTCGTATTACTCGTTTTACTCGTTTTACTCGTTTCACTCGTTTTACTCGTTTCACTCGTTTTACTCGTTTCACTCGTTTTACTAATTTTACTCGTTTTATTCGTTTTACTCGTTTTACTCGTTTTACTCGTTTTACTCGTTTTCCTCGTTTTACTCGTTTTACTCGTTTTACTCGTTTTACTCGTTTTACTCGTTTTACTCGTTTTACTCGTTTTACTCGTTTTACTCGTTTTACTCGTTTTACTCGTTTTACCCGTTTTACTCGTTTTACCCGTTTTACTCGTTTTACTCGTTTTCCTCGATTTACTCGTTTTACTCGTTTTACTCGTTTTACTCGTTTTACTCGTTTTCCTCGTTTTACTCGTTTTACTCGTTTTACTCGTTTTACTCGTTTTACTCGTTTTACTCGTTTTACTCGATTTACTCGTTTTACTCGTTTTACTCGTTTTACTCGTTTTACTCGATTTACTCGTTTTACTCGTTTTACTAGTTTTACTCGTTTTGCTCGTTTTACTCGTTTCACTCGTTTCACTCGTTTCACTCGTTTCACTCGTTTTACTCGTTTTACTCGTTTTACTCGTTTTACTCGTTTTACTCGTTTCACTCGTTTCACTCGTTTCACTCGTTTCACTCGTTTTACTCGTTTCACTCGTTTTACTCGTTTTACTCGTTTTACTCGTTTTACTCGTTTTACTCGTTTTACTCGTTTTACTCGTTTTACTCGTTTTACTCGTTTTACTCGTTTTACTCGTTTTACTCGTTTTACTCGTTTTACTCGTTTTACTCGTTTTACTCGTTTTACTCGTTTTACTCGTTTTACTCGTTTTACTCGTTTTACTCGTTTTACTCGTTTTACTCGTTTTACTCGTTTTACTCGTATTACTCGTTTTACTGGTTTTACGCGTTTTACTCGTTTTACTCGTATTACTCGTATTACTCGTATTACTCGTTTTACTTGTTTCACTCGTTTTACTCGTTTTACTCGTTTTACTCGTTTTACTGGTTTTACTGGTTTTACTGGTTTTACTCGTTTTACTGGTTTTACTCGTTTTACTCGTTTTACTCGTTTTACTCGTTTTACTCGTTTTACTCGTTTTACTCGTTTTACTCGTTTTACTCGTTTTACTCGTTTTACTCGTTTTACTCGTTTTACTCGTTTCACTCGTTTCACTCGTTTCACTCGTTTCACTCGTTTCACTCGTTTCACTCGTTTTACTCGTTTTACTCGTTTTACTCGTTTTACTCGTATTACTCGTTTTACTGGTTTTACGCGTTTTACTCGTTTTACTCGTATTACTCGTATTACTCGTATTACTCGTTTTACTCATTTCACTCGTTTTACTCGTTTCACTCGTTTTACTCGTTTTACTCGTTTTACTCGTTTTACTGGTTTTACTCGTTTTACTCGTATTACTCGTTTTACTGGTTTTACGCGTTTTACTCGTTTTACTCGTATTACTCGTATTACTCGTATTACTCGTATTACTCGTTTCACTCGTTTTACTCGTTTTACTCGTTTTACTCGTTTTACTCGTTTTACTCGTTTTACTCGTTTTACTCGTTTTACTCGTTTTACTCGTTTTACTGGTTTTACTGGTTTTACTGGTTTTACTGGTTTTACTGGTTTTACTCGTTTTACTGGTTTTACTCGTTTTACTCGTTTCACTCGTTTTACTCGTTTTACTCGTTTTACACGTTTCACTCGTTTCACTCGTTTCACTCGTTTCACTCGTTTCACTCGCTTGACTCGTTTCACTCGCTTTACTCGTTTCACTCGCTTTACTCGTTTTACTCGTTTTACTCGTTTTACTCGTTTTACTCGTTTTACTCGTTTTACTCGTTTTACTCGTTTTACTCGTTTTACTCGTTTTACTCGTTTTACTCGTTTTACTCGTTTTACTCGTTTTACTCGTTTTACTCGTTTTACTCGTTTTACTCGTTTTACTCGTTTTACTCGTTTTACTCGTTTTACTCGTTTACTCGTATTACTCTGTTTACTGGTTTTACGCGTTTTACTCGTTTTACTCGTATTACTCGTATTACTCGTATTACTCGTTTTACTCGTTTCACTCGTTTTACTCGTTTCACTCGTTTTACTCGTTACACTCGTTTTACTCGTTTCACTCGTTTTACTCGTTTCACTCGTTTTACTAATTTTAATCGTTTTACTAATTTTACTCGTTTTACTCGTTTTACTCGTTTTACTCGTTTTACTCGTTTTACTCGTTTTACTCGTTTTACTCGCTTTACTCGTTTTACTCGTTTTACCCGTTTTACTCGTTTTACCCGTTTTACTCGTTTTACCCGTTTTACTCGTTTTACTCGTTTTACTCGTTTTACTCGTTTTACTCGTTATACTCGTTTTACTCGTTTTACTCGTTTTACTCGTTTTACTCGTTTTACTCGATTTACTCGTTTTACTCGTTTTACTCGTTTTACTCGTTTTACTCGTTTTACTCGTTTTACTCGTTTTACTCGTTTTACTCGTTTTACTCGTTTTACTCGTTTTACTCGTTTTACTCGTTTTACTCGTTTTACTCGTTTTACTCGTTTTACTCGTTTTACTCGTTTTACTGGTTTTACTGGTTTTACTGGTTTTACTCGTTTTACTGGTTTTACTCGTTTTACTGGTTTTACTCGTTTTACTCGTTTTACTCGTTTTACTCGTTTTACTCGTTTTACTCGTTTTACTCGTTTCACTCGTTTCACTCGTTTCACTCGTTTCACTCGTTTCACTCGTTTCACTCGTTTCACTCGTTTTACTCGTTTCACTCGTTTTACTCGTTTTACTCGTTTTACTCGTTTTACTCGTTTTACTCGTTTTACTCGTTTTACTCGTTTTACTCGTTTTACTCGTTTTACTCGTTTTACTCGTTTTACTCGTTTTACTCGTTTTACTCGTTTTACTCGTTTTACTCGTTTTACTCGTTTTACTCGTTTTACTCGTTTTACTCGTTTTACTCGTTTTACTCGTTTTACTCGTTTTACTCGTTTTACTCGTTTTACTCGTTTTACTGGTTTTACTCGTATTACTCGTTTTACTGGTTTTACGCGTTTTACTCGTTTTACTCGTATTACTCGTATTACTCGTATTACTCGTTTTACTTGTTTCACTCGTTTTACTCGTTTTACTCGTTTTACTCGTTTTACTGGTTTTACTGGTTTTACTGGTTTTACTCGTTTTACTGGTTTTACTCGTTTTACTCGTTTTACTCGTTTTACTCGTTTTACTCGTTTTACTCGTTTTACTCGTTTTACTCGTTTTACTCGTTTTACTCGTTTTACTCGTTTTACTCGTTTTACTCGTTTTACTCGTTTCACTCGTTTCACTCGTTTCACTCGTTTCACTCGTTTTACTCGTTTTACTCGTTTTACTCGTTTTACTCGTATTACTCGTTTTACTGGTTTTACGCGTTTTACTCGTTTTACTCGTATTACTCGTATTACTCGTATGACTCGTTTTACTCATTTCACTCGTTTTACTCGTTTCACTCGTTTTACTCGTTTTACTCGTTTTACTCGTTTTACTGGTTTTACTCGTTTTACTCGTATTACTCGTTTTACTGGTTTTACGCGTTTTACTCGTTTTACTCGTATTACTCGTATTACTCGTATTACTCGTATTACTCGTTTCACTCGTTTTACTCGTTTCACTCGTTTTACTCGTTTCACTCGTTTTACTAATTTTACTCGTTTTACTCGTTTTACTCGTTTTACTCGTTTTACTCGTTTTACTCGTTTTACTCGTTTTACTCGTTTTACCCGTTTTACTCGTTTTACTCGATTTACTCGTTTTACTCGTTTTACTCGTTTTACTCGTTTTACTCGTTTTACTCGTTTTACTCGTTTTACTCGTTTTACTCGTTTTACTCGTTTTACTCGTTTTACTCGTTTCACTCGTTTCACTCGTTTCACTCGCTTGACTCGTTTCACTCGCTTTACTCGTTTCACTCGCTTTACTCGTTTCACTCGTTTTACTCGTTTTACTCGTTTTACTCGTTTTACTCGTTTTACTCGTTTTACTCGTTTTACTCGTTTTACTCGTTTTACTCGTTTTACTCGTTTTACTCGTTTTACTCGTTTTACTCGTTTTACTCGTTTTACTCGTTTTACTCGTTTTACTCGTTTTACTCGTTTTACTCGTTTTACTCGTTTTACTCGTTTTACTCGTTTTACTCGTTTTACTCGTTTTACTCGTTTTACTCGTTTTACTCGTTTTACTCGTTTTACTCGTTTTACTCGTTTTACTCGTTTTACTCGTTTTACTCGTTTTACTCGTTTTACTCGTATTACTCGTTTTACTGGTTTTACGCGTTTTACTCGTTTTACTCGTATTACTCGTATTACTCGTATTACTCGTATTACTCGTTTTACTCGTTTTACTCGTTTTACTAATTTTACTCGTTTCACTCGTTTTACTCGTTTTACTCGTTTTACTCGTTTTACTCGTTTTACTCGTTTTACTCGTTTTACTCGTTTTACTCGCTTTACTCGTTTTACTCGCTTTACTCGTTTTACTCGTTTTACTCGTTTTACTCGTTTTACTCGTTTTACTCGTTTTACTCGTTTTACTCGTATTACTCGTTTTACTGGTTTTACGCGTTTTACTCGTTTTACTCGTATTACTCGTATTACTCGTATTACTCGTTTTACTCGTTTCACTCGTTTTACTCGTTTTACTAATTTTACTCGTTTTACCCGTTTTACTCGTTTTACTCGTTTTACTCGTTTTACTCGTTTTACTCGTTATACTCGTTTTACTCGTTTTACTCGTTTTACTCGTTTTACTCGTTTTACTCGTTTTACTCGTTTTACTCGTTTTACTCGATTTACTCGTTTTACTCGTTTTACTCGTTTTACTCGTTTTACTCGTTTTACTCGTTTTAATCGTTTTACTCGTTTTACTCGTTTTACTCGTTTTACACGTTTTACTCGTTTTACTCGATTTACTCGTTTTACTCGTTTTACTCGTTTTGCTCGTTTTACTCGTTTTACTCGTTTTACTCGTTTTACTGGTTTTACTGGTTTTACTGGTTTTACTCGTTTTACTCGTATTACTCGTATTACTCGTATTACTCGTTTTACTCGTTTCACTCGTTTTACTCGTTTTACTCGTTTTACACGTTTCACTCGTTTCACTCGTTTCACTCGCTTGACTCGTTTCACTCGCTTTCCTCGTTTCACTCGCTTTCCTCGTTTCACTCGCTTTACTCGTTTTACTCGTTTTACTCGTTTTACTCGTTTTAACTCGTTTTACTCGTTTTACTCGTTTTACTCGTTTACTCGTTTTACTCGTTTACTCGTTTTACTCGTTTTACTCGTTTTACTCGTTTTACTCGTTTTACTCGTTTTACTCGTTTTACTCGTTTTACTCGTTTTACTCGTTTTACTCGTTTTACTCGTTTTACTCGTTTTACTCGTTTTACTCGTTTTACTCGTATTACTCGTTTTACTGGTTTTACTCGTTTTACTCGTTTTACTCGTATTACTCGTATTACTCGTATTACTCGTTTTACTCGTTTCTCACTCGTTTTACTCGTTTCACTCGTTTTACTCGTTACACTCGTTTTACTCGTTTCACTCGTTTTACTCGTTTCACTCGTTTTACTCGTTTCACTCGTTTTACTAATTTTAATCGTTTTACTAATTTTACTCGTTTTACTCGTTTTACTCGTTTTACTCGTTTTACTCGTTTTACTCGTTTTACTCGTTTTACTCGTTTTACTCGTTTTACTCGCTTTACTCGTTTTACTCGTTTTACCGTTTTACTCGTTTCACTCGTTTCACTCGTTTCACTCGTTTCACTCGTTTCACTCGTTTTACTCGTTTTACTCGTTTTACTCGTTTTACTCGTTTTACTCGTTTTACTCGTTTTACTCGTTTTACTCGTTTTACTCGTTTTACTCGTTTTACTCGTTTTACTCGTTTTACTCGTTTTACTCGTTTTACTCGTTTTACTCGTTTTACTCGTTTTACTCGTTTACTCGTTTTACTCGTTTTACTCGTTTTACTCGTTTTACTCGTTTTACTCGTTTTACTCGTTTTACTCGTTTTACTCGTTTTACTCGTTTTACTCGTTTACTCGTTTTACTCGTTTTACTCGTTTTACTGGTTTTACTCGTATTACTCGTTTTACTGGTTTTACGCGTTTTACTCGTTTTACTCGTATTACTCGTATTACTCGTATTACTCGTTTTTACTTGTTTCACTCGTTTTACTCGTTTTACTCGTTTTACTCGTTTTACTGGTTTTACTGGTTTTACTGGTTTTACTCGTTTTACTGGTTTTACTCGTTTTACTCGTTTTACTCGTTTTACTCGTTTTACTCGTTTTACTCGTTTTACTCGTTTTACTCGTTTTACTCGTTTTACTCGTTTTACTCGTTTTACTCGTTTACTCGTTTTACTCGTTTTACTCGTTTTACTCGTTTTACTCGTTTCACTCGTTTCACTCGTTTTACTCGTTTTACTCGTTTTACTCGTTTTACTCGTATTACTCGTTTTACTGGTTTTACGCGTTTTACTCGTTTTACTCGTATTACTCGTATTACTCGTATTACTCGTTTTACTCATTTCACTCGTTTTACTCGTTTCACTCGTTTTACTCGTTTTACTCGTTTTACTCGTTTTACTGGTTTTACTCGTTTTACTCGTATTACTCGTTTTACTGGTTTTACGCGTTTTACTCGTTTTACTCGTATTACTCGTATTACTCGTATTACTCGTATTACTCGTTTCACTCGTTTTACTCGTTTCACTCGTTTTACTCGTTTCACTCGTTTTACTCGTTTCACTCGTTTTACTAATTTTACTCGTTTTACTCGTTTTACTCGTTTTACTCGTTTTACTCGTTTTACTCGTTTTACTCGTTTCACTCGTTTTACTCGTTTCACTCGTTTTACTCGTTTCACTCGTTTTACTCGTTTCACTCGTTTTACTCGTTTCACTCGTTTTACTAATTTTACTCGTTTTATTCGTTTTACTCGTTTTACTCGTTTTACTCGTTTTACTCGTTTTACTCGTTTTACTCGTTTTACTCGTTTTACTCGTTTTACTCGTTTTACTCGTTTTACTCGTTTTACTCGTTTTACTCGTTTTACTCGTTTTACTCGTTTTACTCGTTTTACTCGTTTTACTCGTTTTACTCGTTTTACTCGTTTTACTCGTTTTACTCGTTTTACTCGTTTTACTCGTTTTACTCGTTTTACTCGTATTACTCGTTTTACTGGTTTTACGCGTTTTACTCGTTTTACTCGTATTACTCGTATTACTCGTATTACTCGTTTACTCGTTTCACTCGTTTTACTCGTTTTACTCGTTTTACACGTTTCACTCGTTTCACTCGTTTCACTCGTTTCACTCGTTTCACTCGTTTCACTCGCTTGACTCGTTTCACTCGCTTTCCTCGTTTCACTCGCTTTCCTCGTTTCACTCGCTTTACTCGTTTTACTCGTTTTACTCGTTTTACTCGTTTTACTCGTTTTACTCGTTTTACTCGTTTTACTCGTTTTACTCGTTTTACTCGTTTTACTCGTTTTACTCGTTTTACTCGTTTTACTCGTTTTACTCGTTTTACTCGTTTTACTCGTTTTACTCGTTTTACTCGTTTTACTCGTTTTACTCGTTTTACTCGTTTTACTCGTATTACTCGTTTTACTCGTTTTACTCGTTTTACGCGTTTTACTCGTTTTACTCGTTTTACTCGTTTTACTCGTTTTACTCGTTTCACTCGTTTTACTCGTTTCACTCGTTTTACTCGTTACACTCGTTTTACTCGTTTTACTCGTTTTACTCGTTTCACTCGTTTTACTCGTTTTACTCGTTTTACTCGTTTTACTCGTTTTACTCGTTTTACTCGTTTTACTCGTTTTACTCGTTTTACTCGTTTTACTCGTTTTACTGGTTTTACTGGTTTTACTCGTTTTACTGGTTTTTACTCGTTTTACTGGTTTTACTCGTTTTACTGGTTTTACTCGTTTTACTCGTTTTACTCGTTTCACTCGTTTCACTCGTTTCACTCGTTTCACTCGTTTCACTCGTTTCACTCGTTTTACTCGTTTCACTCGTTTTACTCGTTTCACTCGTTTCACTCGTTTCACTCGTTTCACTCGTTTCACTCGTTTCACTCGTTTCACTCGTTTCACTCGTTTCACTCGTTTCACTCGTTTCACTCGTTTCACTCGTTTCACTCGTTTTACTCGTTTTACTCGTTTTACTCGTTTTACTCGTTTTACTCGTTTTACTCGTTTTACTCGTTTTACTCGTTTTACTCGTTTTACTCGTTTTACTCGTTTTACTCGTTTTACTCGTATTACTCGTTTTACTGGTTTTACGCGTTTTACTCGTTTTACTCGTATTACTCGTATTACTCGTATTACTCGTTTTACTCGTTTTACTCGTTTCACTCGTTTTACTCGTTTCACTCGTTTTACTCGTTTCACTCGTTTTACTAATTTTACTCGTTTTATTCGTTTTACTCGTTTTACTCGTTTACTCGTTTTACTCGTTTTCCTCGTTTTACTCGTTTTACTCGTTTTACTCGTTTTACTCGTTTTACTCGTTTTACTCGTTTTACTCGTTTTACTCGTTTCTTACTCGTTTTACTCGTTTTACTCGTTTTACTCGTTTTACTCGTTTTACTCGTTTTACTCGTTTTACTCGTTTTACCCGTTTTACTCGTTTACCCGTTTTACTCGTTTTACTCGTTTTCCTCGATTTACTCGTTTTACTCGTTTTACTCGTTTTACTCGTTTTACTCGTTTTCCTCGTTTTACTCGTTTTACTCGTTTTACTCGTTTTACTCGTTTTACTCGTTTTACTCGATTTACTCGTTTTACTCGTTTTACTCGTTTTACTCGTTTTACTCGATTTACTCGTTTTACTCGTTTTACTAGTTTTACTCGTTTTGCTCGTTTTACTCGTTTCACTCGTTTCACTCGTTTCACTCGTTTCACTCGTTTTACTCGTTTTACTCGTTTTACTCGTTTTACTCGTTTTACTCGTTTCACTCGTTTCACTCGTTTCACTCGTTTCACTCGTTTTACTCGTTTCACTCGTTTTACTCGTTTTACTCGTTTTACTCGTTTTACTCGTTTTACTCGTTTTACTCGTTTTACTCGTTTTACTCGTTTTACTCGTTTTACTCGTTTTACTCGTTTTACTCGTTTTACTCGTTTTACTCGTTTTACTCGTTTTACTCGTTTTACTGGTTTTACTCGTATTACTCGTTTTACTGGTTTTACTGGTTTTACTGGTTTTACTGGTTTTACTGGTTTTACTCGTTTTACTCGTTTTACTCGTTTTACTCGTTTTACTCGTTTTACTCGTTTCACTCGTTTCACTCGTTTCACTCGTTTCACTCGTTTCACTCGTTTTACTCGTTTTACTCGTTTTACTCGTTTTACTCGTTTTACTCGTTTTACTCGTTTTACACGTTTTACTCGTTTTACTCGTTTTACTCGTTTTACTGTTTACTGGTTTTACTCGTTTTACTGGTTTTACTCGTTTTACTCGTATTACTCGTTTTACTCGTTTTACTCGTTTTACTCGTTTTACTCGTTTTACTCGTTTCACTCGTTTCACTCGTTTCACTCGTTTCACTCGTTTCACTCGTTTCACTCGTTTTACTCGTTTTACTCGTTTTACTCGTTTTACTCGTTTTACTCGTTTTACTCGTTTTACTCGTTTTACTCGTTTTACTCGTTTTACTCGTTTTACTCGTTTTACTCGTTTTACTGGTTTTACTCGTTTTACTGGTTTTACTCGTTTTACTCGTATTACTCGTTTTACTGGTTTTACGCGTTTTACTCGTTTTACTCGTATTACTCGTATTACTCGTATTACTCGTTTTACTCGTTTTACTCGTTTCACTCGTTTCACTCGTTTCACTCGCTTGACTCGTTTCACTCGCTTTACTCGTTTCACTCGTTTTACTCGTTTCACTCGTTTTACTAATTTTACTCGTTTTACTCGTTTTACTCGTTTTACTCGTTTTACTCGTTTTACTCGTTTTACTCGATTTACTCGTTTTACTCGTTTTACTCGTTTTACTCGTTTTACCCGTTTTACTCGTTTTACTCGATTTACTCGTTTTACTCGTTTTACTCGTTTTACTCGTTTTACTCGTTTTACTCGTTTTACTCGTTTTACTCGTTTTACTCGTTTTACTCGTTTTACTCGTTTTACTCGTTTCACTCGTTTCACTCGTTTCACTCGCTTGACTCGTTTCACTCGCTTTACTCGTTTCACTCGCTTTACTCGTTTCACTCGTTTTACTCGTTTTACTCGTTTTACTCGTTTTACTCGTTTTACTCGTTTTACTCGTTTTACTCGTTTTACTCGTTTTACTCGTTTTACTCGTTTTACTCGTTTTACTCGTTTTACTCGTTTTACACGTTTTACTCGTTTTACTCGTTTTACTCGTTTTACTCGTTTTACTCGTTTTACTCGTTTTACTCGTTTTACTCGTTTTACTCGTTTTACTCGTTTTACTCGTTTTACTCGTTTTACTCGTTTTACTCGTTTTACTCGTTTTACTCGTATTACTCGTTTTACTGGTTTTACGCGTTTTACTCGTTTTACTCGTATTACTCGTATTACTCGTATTACTCGTTTTACTCGTTTTACTCGTTTCACTCGTTTTACTCGTTTCACTCGTTTTACTCGTTTCACTCGTTTTACTAATTTTACTCGTTTTATTCGTTTTACTCGTTTTACTCGTTTTACTCGTTTTACTCGTTTTCCTCGTTTTACTCGTTTTACTCGTTTTACTCGTTTTACTCGTTTTACTCGTTTTACTCGTTTTACTCGTTTTACTCGTTTTACTCGTTTTACTCGTTTTACTCGTTTTACTCGTTTTACCCGTTTTACTCGTTTTACCCGTTTTACTCGTTTTACTCGTTTTCCTCGATTTACTCGTTTTACTCGTTTTACTCGTTTTACTCGTTTTACTCGTTTTCCTCGTTTTACTCGTTTTACTCGTTTTACTCGTTTTACTCGTTTTACTCGTTTTACTCGTTTTACTCGATTTACTCGTTTTACTCGTTTTACTCGTTTTACTCGTTTTACTCGATTTACTCGTTTTACTCGTTTTACTAGTTTTACTCGTTTTGCTCGTTTTACTCGTTTCACTCGTTTCACTCGTTTCACTCGTTTCACTCGTTTTACTCGTTTTACTCGTTTTACTCGTTTTACTCGTTTTACTCGTTTCACTCGTTTCACTCGTTTCACTCGTTTCACTCGTTTTACTCGTTTCACTCGTTTTACTCGTTTTACTCGTTTTACTCGTTTTACTCGTTTTACTCGTTTTACTCGTTTTACTCGTTTTACTCGTTTTACTCGTTTTACTCGTTTTACTCGTTTTACTCGTTTTACTCGTTTTACTGGTTTTACTCGTATTACTCGTTTTACTGGTTTTACTGGTTTTACTGGTTTTACTCGTTTTACTCGTTTTACTCGTTTTACTCGTTTTACTCGTTTTACTCGTTTCACTCGTTTCACTCGTTTCACTCGTTTCACTCGTTTCACTCGTTTCACTCGTTTCACTCGTTTCACTCGTTTCACTCGTTTCACTCGTTTTACTCGTTTTACTCGTTTTACTCGTTTTACTCGTTTTACTCGTTTTACTCGTTTTACTCGTTTTACTCGTTTTACTCGTTTTACTCGTTTTACTCGTTTTACTGGTTTTACTCGTTTTACTGGTTTTACTCGTTTTACTCGTATTACTCGTTTTACTCGTTTTACTCGTTTTACTCGTTTTACTCGTTTTACTCGTTTTACTCGTTTCACTCGTTTCACTCGTTTCACTCGTTTCACTCGTTTCACTCGTTTCACTCGTTTTACTCGTTTTACTCGTTTTACTCGTTTTACTCGTTTTACTCGTTTTACTCGTTTTACTCGTTTTACTCGTTTTACTCGTTTTACTCGTTTTACTGGTTTTACTCGTTTTACTGGTTTTACTCGTTTTACTCGTATTACTCGTTTTACTGGTTTTACGCGTTTTACTCGTTTTACTCGTATTACTCGTATTACTCGTATTACTCGTTTTACTCGTTTTACTCGTTTCACTCGTTTCACTCGTTTCACTCGCTTGACTCGTTTCACTCGCTTTACTCGTTTCACTCGTTTTACTCGTTTCACTCGTTTTACTCGTTTTACTCGTTTTACTCGTTTTACTCGTTTTACTCGTTTTACTCGTTTTACTCGTTTTACTCGTTTTACTCGTTTTACTCGTTTTACTCGTTTTACTCGTTTTACTCGTTTTACTCGTTTTACTCGTTTTACTCGTTTTACTCGTTTTACTCGTTTTACTCGTTTTACTCGTTTTACTCGTTTTACTCGTTTTACTCGTTTTACTCGTTTTACTCGTTTTACTCGTATTACTCGTTTTACTGGTTTTACGCGTTTTACTCGTTTTACTCGTATTACTCGTATTACTCGTATTACTCGTTTTACTCGTTTTACTCGTTTCACTCGTTTTACTCGTTTCACTCGTTTTACTCGTTTCACTCGTTTTACTCGTTTCACTCGTTTTACTAATTTTACTCGTTTTATTCGTTTTACTCGTTTTACTCGTTTTACTCGTTTTACTCGTTTTACTCGTTTTACTCGTTTTACTCGTTTTACTCGTTTTACTCGTTTTACTCGTTTTACTCGTTTTACTCGTTTTACTCGTTTTACTCGTTTTACTCGTTTTACTCGTTTTACCCGTTTTACTCGTTTTACCCGTTTTACTCGTTTTACTCGTTTTCCTCGATTTACTCGTTTTACTCGTTTTACTCGTTTTACTCGTTTTACTCGTTTTCCTCGTTTTACTCGTTTTACTCGTTTTACTCGTTTTACTCGTTTTACTCGTTTTACTCGATTTACTCGTTTTACTCGTTTTACTCGTTTTACTCGTTTTACTCGTTTTACTCGTTTTACTGGTTTTACTCGTATTACTCGTTTTACTGGTTTTACTGGTTTTACTGGTTTTACTGGTTTTACTGGTTTTACTCGTTTTACTCGTTTTACTCGTTTTACTCGTTTTACTCGTTTTACTCGTTTCACTCGTTTCACTCGTTTCACTCGTTTCACTCGTTTCACTCGTTTTACTCGTTTTACTCGTTTTACTCGTTTTACTCGTTTTACTCGTTTTACTCGTTTTACTCGTTTTACTCGTTTTACTCGTTTTACTCGTTTTACTCGTTTTACTCGTTTTACTCGTTTTACTCGTTTTACTGGTTTTACTCGTTTTACTGGTTTTACTCGTTTTACTCGTATTACTCGTTTTACTGGTTTTACGCGTTTTACTCGTTTTACTCGTATTACTCGTATTACTCGTATTACTCGTTTTACTTGTTTCACTCGTTTTACTCGTTTCACTCGTTTTACTCGTTTCACTCGTTTTACTAATTTTACTCGTTTTACTCGTTTTACTCGTTTTACTCGTTTTACTCGTTTTACTCGTTTTACTCGTTTTACGCGTTTTACTCGTTTTACTCGATTTACTCGTTTTACTCGTTTTACTCGTTTTACTCGTTTTACTCGTTTTACTCGTTTTACTCGTTTTACTCGTTTCACTCGTTTCACTCGTTTCACTCGTTTCACTCGCTTGACTCGTTTCACTCGCTTTACTCGTTTCACTCGCTTTACTCGTTTTACTCGTTTTACTCGTTTTACTCGTTTTACTCGTTTTACTCGTTTTACTCGTTTTACTCGTTTTACTCGTTTTACTCGTTTTACTCGTTTTACTCGTTTTACTCGTTTTACTCGTTTTACTCGTTTTACTCGTTTTACTCGTTTTACTCGTTTTACTCGTTTTACTCGTTTTACTCGTTTTACTCGTTTTACTCGTTTTACTCGTTTTTTTACTCGTTTTACTCGTTTTTTTACTCGTTTTACTCGTTTTACTCGTTTTACTCGTATTACTCGTTTTACTCGTATTACTCGTTTCACTCGTATTACTCGTTTCACTCGTATTACTCGTTTCACTCGTTTTACTCGTTTCACTCGTTTTACTCGTTTCACTCGTTTTACTCGTTTCACTCGTTTTACTCGTTTCACTCGTTTTACTCGTTTCACTCGTTTTACTCGTTTCACTCGTTTTACTAATTTTACTCGTTTTACTCGTTTTACTCGTTTTACTCGTTTTACTCGTTTTACTCGTTTTACTCGTTTTACTCGCTTTACTCGTTTTACTCGTTTTACCCGTTTTACTCGTTTTACCCGTTTTACTCGTTTTACTCGATTTACTCGTTTTACTCGTTTTACTCGTTTTACTCGTTTTACTCGTTTTACTCGTTTTACTCGTTTTACTCGTTTTACCCGTTTTACTCGTTTTACCCGTTTTACTCGTTTTACTCGTTTTCCTCGATTTACTCGTTTTACTCGTTTTACTCGTTTTACTCGTTTTACTCGTTTTCCTCGTTTTACTCGTTTTACTCGTTTTACTCGTTTTACTCGTTTTACTCGTTTTACTCGATTTACTCGTTTTACTCGTTTTACTCGTTTTACTCGATTTACTCGTTTTACTCGTTTTACTAGTTTTACTCGTTTTGCTCGTTTTACTCGTTTCACTCGTTTCACTCGTTTCACTCGTTTCACTCGTTTCACTCGTTTCACTCGTTTTCCTCGATTTACTCGTTTTACTCGTTTTACTCGTTTTACTCGTTTTACTCGTTTTACTCGTTTTCCTCGTTTTACTCGTTTTACTCGTTTTACTCGTTTTACTCGTTTTACTCGATTTACTCGTTTTACTCGTTTTACTCGTTTTACTCGATTTACTCGTTTTACTCGTTTTACTAGTTTTACTCGTTTTGCTCGTTTTACTCGTTTCACTCGTTTCACTCGTTTCACTCGTTTTACTCGTTTTACTCGTTTTACTCGTTTTACTCGTTTTACTCGTTTTACTCGTTTTACTCGTTTCACTCGTTTCACTCGTTTCACTCGTTTCACTCGTTTTACTCGTTTCACTCGTTTTACTCGTTTTACTCGTTTTACTCGTTTTACTCGTTTTACTCGTTTTACTCGTTTTACTCGTTTTACTCGTTTTACTGGTTTTACTCGTATTACTCGTTTTACTCGTTTCACTCGTTTTACTCGTTTTACTCGTTTTACTCGTTTTACTCGTTTTACTCGTTTTACTCGTTTTACTCGTTTTACTCGTTTCACTCGTTTTACTCGTTTTACTCGTTTTACTCGTTTTACTCGTTTTACTCGTTTTACTCGTTTTACTCGTTTTACTCGTTTTACTCGTTTTACTCGTTTTACTCGTTTCACTCGTTTTACTCGTTTCACTCGTTTTACTCGTTTCACTCGTTTTACTCGTTTCACTCGTTTTACTCGTTTCACTCGTTTTACTCGTTTTACTCGTTTTACTCGTTTTACTCGCTTTACTCGTTTTACTCGTTTTACCCGTTTTACTCGTTTTACTCGATTTACTCGTTTTACTCGTTTTACTCGTTTTACTCGTTTTACTCGTTTTACTCGTTTTACTCGTTTTACTCGTTTTACTCGTTTTACTCGTTTTACTCGTTTTACTCGTTTTACTCGTTTTACTCGTTTTACTCGTTTTACTCGTTTTACTCGTTTTACTCGTTTTACTCGTTTTACTCGTTTTACTCGTTTTACTCGTTTTACTCGTTTTACTCGTTTTACTCGTTTTACTCGTTTTACTCGTTTTACTCGTTTTACTCGTTTTACTCGTTTTACTCGTTTTTTTACTCGTTTTACTCGTTTTTTTACTCGTTTTACTCGTTTTACTACTCGTTTTACTGGTTTTACTGGTTTTACTGGTTTTACTGGTTTTACTGGTTTTACTCGTTTTACTCGTTTTACTGGTTTTACTCGTTTTACTCGTTTTACTCGTTTTACTCGTTTTACTCGTTTTACTCGTTTTACTCGTTTTACTCGTTTTACTCGTTTTACTCGTTTTACTCGTTTTACTCGTATCACTCGTTTCACTCGTTTCACTCGTTTCACTCGTTTCACTCGTTTCACTCGTTTCACTCGTTTCACTCGTTTTACTCGTTTTACTCGTTTTACTCGTTTTACTCGTTTTACTCGTTTTACTCGTTTCACTCGTTTCACTCGTTTCACTCGTTTCACTCGTTTTACTCGTTTTACTCGTTTTACTCGTTTTACTCGTTTTACTCGTTTTACTCGTTTTACTCGTTTTACTCGTTTTACTCGTTTTACTCGTTTTACTCGATTTACTCGTTTTACTCGTTTTACTCGATTTACTCGTTTTACTCGTTTTACTAGTTTTACTCGTTTTGCTCGTTTTACTCGTTTCACTCGTTTCACTCGTTTCACTCGTTTCACTCGTTTTACTCGTTTTACTGGTTTTACTCGTATTACTCGTTTTACTCGTTTCACTCGTTTCACTCGTTTTACTCGTTTCACTCGTTTTACTCGTTTTACTCGTTTTACTCGTTTTACTCGTTTTACTCGTTTTACTCGTTTTACTCGTTTTACTCGTTTTACTCGTTTTACTCGTTTTACTCGTTTTACTGGTTTTACTCGTATTACTCGTTTTACTGGTTTTACTGGTTTTACTGGTTTTACTGGTTTTACTGGTTTTACTCGTTTTACTCGTTTTACTGGTTTTACGCGTTTTACTCGTATTACTCGTTTCACTCGTTTTACTCGTTTCACTCGTTTTACTCGTTTCACTCGTTTTACTCGTTTCACTCGTTTTACTCGTTTCACTCGTTTTACTCGTTTCACTCGTTTTACTAATTTTACTCGTTTTACTCGTTTTACTCGTTTTACTCGTTTTACTCGTTTTACTCGCTTTACTCGTTTTACTCGCTTTACTCGTTTTACTCGTTTTACCCGTTTTACTCGTTTTACTCGTTTTACTCGTTTTACTCGTTTTACTCGTTTTACTCGTTTTACTCGTTTTACTCGTTTTACTCGTTTTACTCGTTTTACTCGTTTTACTCGTTTTACTCGTTTTACTCGTTTTACTCGTTTTACTCGTTTTACTCGATTTACTCGTTTTACTCGTTTTACTCGTTTTACTCGTTTTACTCGTTTTACTCGTTTTACTCGTTTTACTCGTTTTACTCGTTTTACACGTTTTACTCGTTTTACACGTTTTACTCGTTTTACACGTTTTACTCGTTTTACTCGTTTTACTCGTTTTGCTCGTTTTACTCGTTTTACTCGTTTTACTCGTTTTACTCGTTTTACTCGTTTTTCTCGTTTTACTCGTTTTTCTCGTTTTACTCGTTTTACTCGTTTTACTCGTTTTACTCGTTTTATTCGATTTACTCGTTTTACTCGTTTTACTCGTTTTACTCGTTTTACTCGTTTTACTCGTTTTACTCGTTTTACTCGTTTTACTCGTTTTACTCGTTTTACTCGTTTTACTCGTTTTACTCGTTTTACTCGTTTTACTCGTTTTACTCGTTTTACTCGTTTTACTCGTTTTACTCGTTTTACTGGTTTTACTGGTTTTACTGGTTTTACTGGTTTTACTGGTTTTACTGGTTTTACTGGTTTTACTGGTTTTACTGGTTTTACTGGTTTTACTGGTTTTACTGGTTTTACTGGTTTTACTGGTTTTACTGGTTTTACTGGTTTTACTGGTTTTACTGGTTTTACTGGTTTTACTGGTTTTACTCGTTTTACTCGTTTTACTCGTTTTACTCGTTTTACTCGTTTTACTCGTTTTACTCGTTTCACTCGTTTCACTCGTTTCACTCGTTTCACTCGTTTCACTCGTTTCACTCGTTTCACTCGTTTCACTCGTTTCACTCGTTTCACTCGTTTCACTCGTTTCACTCGTTTCACTCGTTTCACTCGTTTCACTCGTTTCACTCGTTTCACTCGTTTCACTCGTTTTACTCGTTTCACTCGTTTTACTCGTTTTACTCGTTTCACTCGTTTACTCGTTTCACTCGTTTCACTCGTTTCACTCGTTTCACTCGTTTTACTCGTTTTACTCGTTTTACTCGTTTTACTCGTTTTACTCGTTTTACTCGTTTTACTCGTTTTACTCGTTTTACTCGTTTTACTCGTTTTACTCGTTTTACTCGTTTTACTCGTTTTACTCGTTTTACTCGTTTTACTCGTTTTACTCGTTTTACTCGTTTTACTGGTTTTACTCGTATTACTCGTTTTACTGGTTTTACGCGTTTTACTCGTTTTACTCGTATTACTCGTATTACTCGTATTACTCGTTTTACTCGTATTACTCGTTTTACTCGTTTTACACGTTTTACTCGTTTTACTCGTTTTACTCGTTTTACTCGTTTTACTCGTTTTACTCGTTTTACTCGTTTTACTCGTATTACTCGTTTTACTGGTTTTACGCGTTTTACTCGTTTTACTCGTATTACTCGTATTACTCGTATTACTCGTTTTACTCGTTTCACTCGTTTTACTCGTTTCACTCGTTTTACTCGTTTCACTCGTTTTACTCGTTTCACTCGTTTTACTCGTTTCACTCGTTTTACTAATTTTACTCGTTTTATTCGTTTTACTCGTTTTACTCGTTTTACTCGTTTTACTCGTTTTACTCGTTTTACCCGTTTTACTCGTTTTACCCGTTTTACTCGTTTTACTCGATTTACTCGTTTTACTCGTTTTACTCGTTTTACTCGTTTTACTCGTTTTCCTCGTTTTACTCGTTTTACTCGTTTTACTCGTTTTACTCGTTTTACTCGTTTTACTCGATTTACTCGTTTTACTCGTTTTACTCGTTTTACTCGTTTTACTCGTTTTACTCGTTTTACTCGTTTTACTCGTTTTACTCGTTTTACTCGTTTTACTCGTTTTACTCGTTTTACTCGTTTTACTCGTTTTACTCGTTTTACTCGTTTTACTCGTTTTACTCGTTTTACTCGTTTTACTCGTTTTACCCGTTTTACTCGTTTTACCCGTTTTACTCGTTTTCCTCGATTTACTCGTTTCACTCGTTTCACTCGTTTCACTCGTTTCACTCGTTTCACTCGTTTCACTCGTTTTACTCGTTTTACTCGTTTTACTCGTTTTACTCGTTTTACTCGTTTTACTCGTTTTACTCGTTTTACTCGTTTTACTCGTTTTACTCGTTTCACTCGTTTTACTCGTTTCACTCGCTTTACTCGTTTCACTCGCTTTACTCGTTTTACTCGTTTTACTCGTTTTACTCGTTTTACTCGTTTTACTCGTTTTACTCGTTTCACTCGTTTCACTCGTTTCACTCGTTTTACTCGTTTTACTCGTTTTACTCGTTTTACTCGTTTTACTCGTTTTACTCGTTTTACTCGTTTTACTCGTTTTACTCGTTTTACTCGTTTTACTCGTTTTACTGGTTTTACTCGTATTACTCGTTTTACTGGTTTTACTGGTTTTACTCGTTTTACTCGTTTTACTCGTTTTACTCGTTTTACTCGTTTTACTCGTTTTACTCGTTTTACTCGTTTTACTCGTTTTACTCGTTTCACTCGTTTCACTCGTTTTACTCGTTTTACTCGTTTTACTCGTTTTACTCGTTTTACTCGTTTTACTCGTTTTACTCGTTTTACTCGTTTTACTCGTTTTACTCGTTTTACTGGTTTTACTCGTTTTACTGGTTTTACTCGTTTTACTGGTTTTACTCGTTTTACTGGTTTTACTCGTTTTACTCGTATTACTCGTTTTACTGGTTTTACGCGTTTTACTCGTTTTACTCGTATTACTCGTATTACTCGTATTACTCGTTTTACTTGTTTCACTCGTTTTACTCGTTTCACTCGTTTTACTCGTTTCACTCGTTTTACTAATTTTACTCGTTTTACTCGTTTTACTCGTTTTACTCGTTTTACTCGTTTTACTCGTTTTACTCGTTTTACTCGTTTTACTCGTTTTACTCGTTTTACTCGTTTTACTCGTTTTACTCGTTTTACTCGTTTTACTCGATTTACTCGTTTTACTCGTTTCACTCGTTTTACTAATTTTACTCGTTTTACTCGTTTTACTCGTTTTACTCGTTTTACTCGTTTTACTCGCTTTACTCGTTTTACTCGTTTTACCCGTTTTACTCGTTTTACCCGTTTTACTCGTTTTACTCGATTTACTCGTTTCACTCGTTTTACTCGTTTTGCTCGTTTTACTCGTTTTACTCGTTTTACTCGTTATACTCGTTTTACTCGTTTTACTCGTTTTACTCGTTTTACTCGTTTTACTCGTTTTACTCGTTTTACTCGTTTTACTCGTTTTACTCGATTTACTCGTTTTACTCGTTTTACTCGTTTTACTCGTTTTACTCGTTTTACTCGTTTTACTCGTTTTACTCGTTTTACTCGTTTTACTCGTTTTACACGTTTTACTCGTTTTACTCGATTTACTCGTTTTACTCGTTTTACTCGTTTTGCTCGTTTTACTCGTTTTACTCGTTTTACTCGTTTTTCTCGTTTTACTCGTTTTACTCGTTTTACTCGTTTTACTCGATTTACTCGTTTTACTCGTTTTACTCGTTTTACTCGTTTTACTCGTTTTACTCGTTTTACTCGTTTTACTCGTTTTACTCGTTTTACTCGTTTTACTCGTTTTACTCGTTTTACTCGTTTTACTCGTTTTACTCGTTTTACTCGTTTTACTCGTTTTACTCGTTTTACTCGTTTTACTCGTTTTACTCGTTTTACTCGTTTTACTGGTTTTACTGGTTTTACTGGTTTTACTGGTTTTACTGGTTTTACTGGTTTTACTCGTTTTACTCGTTTTACTCGTTTTACTCGTTTTACTCGTTTTACTCGTTTCACTCGTTTCACTCGTTTCACTCGTTTCACTCGTTTCACTCGTTTCACTCGTTTCACTCGTTTCACTCGTTTTACTCGTTTTACTCGTTTTACTCGTTTTACTCGTTTTACTCGTTTTACTCGTTTTACTCGTTTTACTCGTTTTACTCGTTTTACTCGTTTTACTCGTTTCACTCGTTTTACTCGTTTCACTCGCTTCACTCGCTTTACTCGTTTTACTCGTTTTACTCGTTTTACTCGTTTTACTCGTTTTACTCGTTTTACTCGTTTGACTCGTTTTACTCGTTTCACTCGTTTCACTCGTTTCACTCGTTTCACTCGTTTTACTCGTTTTACTCGTTTTACTCGTTTTACTCGTTTTACTCGTTTTACTCGTTTTACTCGTTTTACTCGTTTTACTCGTTTTACTCGTTTTACTCGTATTACTCGTTTTACTGGTTTTACTGGTTTTACTCGTTTTACTCGTTTTACTCGTTTTACTCGTTTTACTCGTTTTACTCGTTTTACTCGTTTTACTCGTTTCACTCGTTTCACTCGTTTCACTCGTTTCACTCGTTTCACTCGTTTCACTCGTTTTACTCGTTTTACTCGTTTTACTCGTTTTACTCGTTTTACTCGTTTTACTCGTTTTACTCGTTTTACTCGTTTTACTGGTTTTACTCGTTTTACTGGTTTTACTCGTTTTACTGGTTTTACTCGTTTTACTCGTTTTACTGGTTTTACTCGTATTACTCGTTTTACTGGTTTTACGCGTTTTACTCGTTTTACTCGTTTTACTGGTTTTACGCGTTTTACTCGTTTTACTCGTATTACTCGTATTACTCGTATTACTCGTTTTACTTGTTTCACTCGTTTTACTCGTTTCACTCGTTTTACTCGTTTCACTCGTTTTACTAATTTTACTCGTTTTACTCGTTTTACTCGTTTTACTCGTTTTACTCGTTTTACTCGTTTTACTCGTTTTACTCGTTTTACTCGTTTTACTCGTTTTACTCGTTTTACTCGTTTTACTCGATTTACTCGTTTTACTCGTTTCACTCGTTTTACTAATTTTACTCGTTTTACTCGTTTTACTCGTTTTACTCGTTTTACTCGCTTTACTCGTTTTACTCGTTTTACCCGTTTTACTCGTTTTAACCCGTTTTACTCGTTTTACTCGATTTACTCGTTTTACTCGTTTTACTCGTTTTGCTCGTTTTACTCGTTTTACTCGTTTTACTCGTTATACTCGTTTTACTCGTTTTACTCGTTTTACTCGTTTTACTCGTTTTACTCGTTTTACTCGATTTACTCGTTTTACTCGTTTTACTCGTTTTACTCGTTTTACTCGTTTTACTCGTTTTACTCGTTTTACTCGTTTTACTCGTTTTACTCGTTTTACTCGTTTTACACGTTTTACTCGTTTTACTCGATTTACTCGTTTTACTCGTTTTACTCGTTTTGCTCGTTTTACTCGTTTTACTCGTTTTACTCGTTTTACTCGTTTTTCTCGTTTTACTCGTTTTACTCGTTTTACTCGTTTTACTCGTTTTACTCGTTTTACTCGATTTACTCGTTTTACTCGTTTTACTCGTTTTACTCGTTTTACTCGTTTTACTCGTTTTACTCGTTTTACTCGTTTTACTCGTTTTACTCGTTTTACACTCGTTTTACTCGTTTTACTCGTTTTACTCGTTTTACTCGTTTTACTCGTTTTACTCGTTTTACTCGTTTTACTCGTTTTACTCGTTTTACTCGTTTTACTCGTTTTACTCGTTTTACTCGTTTTACTCGTTTTACTCGTTTTACTCGTTTTACTCGTTTTACTCGTTTTACTCGTTTTACTCGTTTTACTCGTTTTACTCGTTTTACTCGTTTTACTCGTTTTACTCGTTTTACTCGTTTTACTCGTTTTACTCGTTTTACTGGTTTTACTGGTTTTACTGGTTTTACTGGTTTTACTCGTTTTACTCGTTTTACTCGTTTTACTCGTTTTACTCGTTTTACTCGTTTTACTCGTTTCACTCGTTTCACTCGTTTCACTCGTTTCACTCGTTTCACTCGTTTTACTCGTTTTACTCGTTTTACTCGTTTTACTCGTTTTACTCGTTTCACTCGTTTTACTCGTTTCACTCGCTTTACTCGTTTCACTCGCTTTACTCGTTTCACTCGCTTTACTCGTTTTACTCGTTTTACTCGTTTTACTCGTTTTACTCGTTTTACTCGTTTTACTCGTTTTACTCGTTTCACTCGTTTCACTCGTTTTACTCGTTTTACTCGTTTTACTCGTTTTACTCGATTTACTCGTTTTACTCGTTTTACTCGTTTTATTCGTTTTACTCGTTTTACTCGTTTTACTCGTTTGACTCGTTTCACTCGTTTCACTCGTTTCACTCGTTTCACTCGTTTCACTCGCTTGACTCGTTTCACTCGCTTTACTCGTTTCACTCGCTTTACTCGTTTTACTCGTTTTACTCGTTTTACTCGTTTTACTCGTTTTACTCGATTTACTCGTTTTACTCGTTTTACTCGTTTTACTCGTTTTACTCGTTTTACTCGTTTTACTCGTTTTACTCGTTTTACTCGTTTTACTCGTATTACTCGTTTTACTGGTTTTACGCGTTTTACTCGTTTTACTCGTATTACTCGTATTACTCGTATTACTCGTTTTACTCGTTTCACTCGTTTTACTCGTTTCACTCGTTTTACTCGTTTCACTCGTTTTACTCGTTTCACTCGTTTTACTCGTTTCACTCGTTTTACTAATTTTACTCGTTTTACTCGTTTTACTCGTTTTACTCGCTTTACTCGTTTTACTCGTTTTACCCGTTTTACTCGTTTTACCCGTTTTACTCGTTTTACTCGATTTACTCGTTTTACTCGTTTTACTCGTTTTGCTCGTTTTACTCGTTTTACTCGTTTTACTCGTTATACTCGTTTTACTCGTTTTCCTCGTTTTACTCGTTTTACTCGTTTTACTCGTTTTACTCGTTTTACTCGTTTTACTGGTTTTACTGGTTTTACTCGTTTTACTCGTTTTACTCGTTTTACTCGTTTTACTCGTTTTACTCGTTTTACTCGTTTCACTCGTTTCACTCGTTTCACTCGTTTCACTCGTTTCACTCGTTTCACTCGTTTTACTCGTTTTACTCGTTTTACTCGTTTTACTCGTTTTACTCGTTTTACTCGTTTCACTCGTTTCACTCGTTTCACTCGTTTCACTCGTTTCACTCGTTTTACTCGTTTTACTCGTTTTACTCGTTTTACTCGTTTTACTCGTTTTACTCGTTTTACTCGTTTTACTCGTTTTACTCGTTTTACTGGTTTTACTCGTATTACTCGTTTTACTGGTTTTACTGGTTTTACGCGTTTTACTCGTTTTACTCGTATTACTCGTATTACTCGTATTACTCGTTTTACTTGTTTCACTCGTTTTACTCGTTTTACTCGTTTTACTCGTTTTACTGGTTTTACTGGTTTTACTGGTTTTACTCGTTTTACTGGTTTTACTCGTTTTACTCGTTTTACTCGTTTTACTCGTTTTACTCGATTTACTCGTTTTACTCGTTTTACTCGTTTTACTCGTTTTACTCGTTTCACTCGTTTCACTCGTTTCACTCGTTTCACTCGTTTTACTCGTTTTACTCGTTTTACTCGTTTTACTCGTTTTACTCGTTTTACTCGTTTTACTCGTTTTACTCGTTTTACTCGTTTTACTCGTTTTACTCGTTTTACTCGTTTTACTCGTTTTACTCGTTTTACTGGTTTTACTCGTATTACTCGTTTTACTGGTTTTACGCGTTTTACTCGTTTTACTCGTATTACTCGTATTACTCGTTTTACTCGTATTACTCGTATTACTCGTATTACTCGTTTTACTTGTTTCACTCGTTTTACTCGTTTTACTCGTTTTACTCGTTTTACTGGTTTTACTGGTTTTACTGGTTTTACTCGTTTTACTCGTATTACTCGTATTACTCGTATTACTCGTTTTACTTGTTTCACTCGTTTTACTCGTTTCACTCGTTTTACTCGTTTCACTCGTTTTACTCGTTTCACTCGTTTTACTAATTTTACTCGTTTTACTCGTTTTACCTCGTTTTACTCGTTTTACTCGTTTTACTCGTTTTACTCGTTTTACTCGTTTTACTCGTTTTACTCGTTTTACTCGTTTTACTCGTTTTACTCGTTTTACTCGATTTACTCGTATTACTCGTTTTACTCGTTTTACGCGTTTTACCTCGTTTTACTCGATTTACTCGTTTTACTCGTTTTACTCGTTTTACTCGTTTTACTCGTTTCACTCGTTTCACTCGTTTCACTCGCTTGACTCGTTTCACTCGCTTTACTCGTTTCACTCGCTTTACTCGTTTTACTCGTTTTACTCGTTTTACTCGTTTTACTCGTTTTACTCGTTTTACTCGTTTTACTCGATTTACTCGTTTTACTCGTTTTACTCGTTTTACTCGTTTTACTCGTTTTACTCGTTTACTCGTTTTACTCGTTTTACTCGATTTACTCGTTTTACTCGTTTTACTCGTTTTACTCGTTTTACTCGTTTTACTCGTTTTACTCGTTTTACTCGTTTCACTCGTTTTACTCGTTTTACTCGTTTTACACGTTTTACTCGTTTTACTCGATTTACTCGTTTTACTCGTTTTACCTCGTTTTGCTCGTTTTACTCGTTTTACTCGTTTTACTCGTTTTACTCGTTTTTCTCGTTTTACTCGTTTTACTCGTTTTACTCGTTTTATTCGATTTACTCGTTTTACTCGTTTTACTCGTTTTACTCGTTTTACTCGTTTTACTCGTTTTACTCGTTTTACTCGTTTTACTCGTTTTACTCGTTTTACTCGTTTTACTCGTTTTACTCGTTTTACTCGTTTTACTGGTTCTACTGGTTTTACTGGTTTTACTCGTTTTACTCGTTTTACTCGTTTTACTCGTTTTACTCGTTTTATTCGTTTTACTCGTTTCACTCGTTTTACTCGTTTCACTCGTTTCACTCGTTTCACTCGTTTCACTCGTTTCACTCGTTTCACTCGTTTCACTCGTTTCACCTCGTTTCACTCGTTTTACTCGTTTTACTCGTTTTACTCGTTTTACTCGTTTTACTCGTTTCACTCGTTTCACTCGTTTCACTCGTTTTACTCGTTTTACCTCGTTTTACTCGTTTTACTCGTTTTACTCGTTTTACTCGTTTTACTCGTTTTACTCGTTTTACTCGTTTTACTCGTTTTACTCGTTTTACTGGTTTTACTCGTATTACTCGTTTTACTGGTTTTACGCGTTTTACTCGTTTTACTCGTATTACTCGTATTACTCGTATTACTCGTTTTACTTGTTTCACTCGTTTTACTCGTTTTACTCGTTTTACTCGTTTTACTGGTTTTACTGGTTTTACTGGTTTTACTCGTTTTACTGGTTTTACTCGTTTTACTCGTTTTACTCGTTTTACTCGTTTTACTCGTTTTACTCGTTTTACTCGTTTGACTCGTTTTACTCGTTTTACTCGTTTCACTCGTTTCACTCGTTTCACTCGTTTCACTCGTTTTACTCGTTTTACTCGTTTTACTCGTTTTACTCGTTTTACTCGTTTTACTCGTTTTACTCGTTTTACCTCGTTTTACTGGTTTTACTCGTATTACTCGTTTTACTGGTTTTACGCGTTTTACTCGTTTTACTCGTATTACTCGTATTACTCGTATTACTCGTTTTACTTGTTTCACTCGTTTTACTCGTTTTACTCGTTTTACTCGTTTTACTCGTTTTACTCGTTTTACTCGTTTTACTCGTTTTACTCGTTTTACTCGTTTTACTCGTTTTACACGTTTTACTCGTTTTACTCGATTTACTCGTTTTACTCGTTTTACTCGTTTTGCTCGTTTTACTCGTTTTACTCGTTTTACTCGTTTTACTCGTTTTTCTCGTTTTACTCGTTTTACTCGTTTTACTCGTTTTACTCGTTTTACTCGTTTTACTCGTTTTACCTCGTTTTACTCGTTTTACTCGTTTTACTCGTTTTAACTCGTTTTACTCGTTTTACTCGTTTTACTCGTTTTACTCGTTTTACTCGTTTTACTCGTTTTACTCGTTTTACTCGTTTTACTCGTTTTACTCGTTTTACTCGTTTTACTCGTTTTACTCGTTTTACTCGTTTTACTCGTTTTACTCGTTTTACTCGTTTTACTCGTTTTACTCGTTTTACTCGTTTTACTCGTTTTACTCGTTTTACTCGTTTTACTCGTTTTACTCGTTTTACTCGTTTTACTCGTTTTACTCGTTTTACTCGTTTTACTCGTTTTACTCGTTTTACTCGTTTTACTCGTTTTACTCGTTTTACTCGTTTTACTCGTTTTACTCGTTTTACTCGTTTTACTGGTTTTACTGGTTTTACTGGTTTTACTGGTTTTACTCGTTTTACTCGTTTTACTCGTTTTACTCGTTTTACTCGTTTTACTCGTTTTACTCGTTTCACTCGTTTCACTCGTTTCACTCGTTTCACTCGTTTCACTCGTTTTACTCGTTTTACTCGTTTTACTCGTTTTACTCGTTTTACTCGTTTTACTCGTTTCACTCGTTTTACTCGTTTCACTCGCTTTACTCGTTTCACTCGCTTTACTCGTTTCAC
>NW_027485460.1:0-37520 GCF_050908995.1 Andrena cerasifolii
ATATCGGTTCTAATATCGGTTTCAATATCGGTTTTTGAATATCGGTTTTGCAATATCAGTTTTTCAATATCGGTTTTTGAATATCGGTTGTTCAATATCAGTTTTTCAATATTTGTTTTTCAATATTTGTTTTTCAATATCGGTTTTTGAATATCGGTTCTAATATCGGATTCAATATCGGTTTTATAATATCAGTTTTTCGATATAGGTTTTTCAATATCGGTTCTAATATCGGTTTCAATATCGGTTTTTCAATATCGGTTTTTCAATATCAGTTTTTCGATATCAGTTTTTCAATAATTGTTTGTCAATATCGGTTTTTGAATATCGGTTCTAATATTGGATTCAATATCGGTTTTTCAATATTTGTTTTTCAATATCGGTTTTTCAATATCAGTTTTTCAATATCAGTTTTTCAATATTTGTTCTCCAATATCGGTTTTTGAATATCGGTTCTAATATCGGATTCAATATCGGTTTTTCGATATCAGTTTTTCAATATTTGTTCTTCAATATCGGTTTTTGAATATCGGTTCTAATATCGGATTCAATATCGGTTTTTCGATATCAGTTTTTCAATATTTGATCTCCAATATCGGTTTTTGAATATCGGTTCTAATATCGGATTCAATATCGGTTTTTCAATATCAGTTTTTCAATATTTGTTCTCCAATATCGGTTTTTGAATATCGGTTCTAATATCGGATTCAATATCGGTTTTTCGATATCAGTTTTTCTATATTTGTTCTGCAATATCGGTTTTTGAATATCGTTTCTAATATCGGATTCAATATTGGTTTTTCAATATCGGTTTTGCAATATCGGTTTTTCAATATCGGTTTCAATATTGGTGTTTCAATATCGGTTTTTCAATATCGGTTTTTCAATATTGGTTTTTCAATATCAGTTTTTCAATATCAGTTCTAATATCGGTTTCAATATCGGTTTCAATATCGGTTTCAATATCGGTTTTTGAATATCGGTTCTAATATCGGATTCAATATCGGTTTTATAATATCAGTTTTTCGATATAGGTTTTTCAATATCGGTTTTTCAATATCAGTTTTTCAATATTTGTTTTTCAATATCGGTTTTTCAATATCAGTTTTTCAATATTTGTTTTTCAATATCGGTTTTTCAATATCGGTTCAAATATCGGTTTCAATATCGGTTTTTGAATATCGGTTTTGCAATATCAGTTTTTCAATATCGGTTTTTGAATATCGGTTGTTCAATATCAGTTTTTCAGTATTTGTTTTTCAATATTTGTTTTTCAATATCGGTTTTTGAATATCGGTTCTAATATCGGATTCAATATCGGTTTTATAATATCAGTTTTTCGATATAGGTTTTTCAATATCGGTTTTTCAATATCACTTTTTCAATATTTGTTTTTCAATATCGGTTTTTCAATATCAGTTTTTCAATATTTGTTTTTGAATATCGGTTTTTGAATATCGGTTCTAATATCGGATTCAATATCGGTTTTGCAATATCAGTTTTTCGATATAGGTTTTACAATATCGGTTTTTCAATATCAGTTTTTCAAGATTTGGTTTTCAATATCGGTTCTAATATCGGTTTCAATATCGGTTTTTCAATATCGGTTTTTCAATATCGGTTTTTCAATATCAGTTTTTCAATATTTGTTCTCCAATATCGGTTTTTGAATATCGGTTCTAATATCGGATTCAATATCGGTTTTTCAATATCGGTTTTTCAATATCAGTTTTTCGATATCAGTTTTTCAATATTTGTTTTTCAATATCGGTTTTTCAATATCGGTTCTAATATCGGTTTCAATATCGGTTTTTCAATATCGGTTTTTCAATATCGGTTTTTCAATATCAGTTTTTCAATATTTGTTCTCCAATATCGGTTTTTGAATATCGGTTCTAATATCGGATTCAATATCGGTTTTATAATATCAGTTTTTCGATATAGGTTTTTCAATATCGGTTTTTGAATATCGGTTTTTCAATATCAGTTTTTCAATATTTGCTTTTCAATATCGGTTTTTGAATATCGGTTCTAATGTCGGATTCAATATCGGTTTTGCAATATCAGTTTTTCGATATTGGTTTTTCAATATCGGTTTTTCAATATCGGTTTTTCAATATCAGTTTTTCAATATTTGGTTTCACTATCGGTTATTGAATATCAGTTTTTGAATATCGGTTCTAATATCGGTTTCAATATCGGTTTTTGAATATCGGTTTTGCAATATCAGTTTTTCAATATTTGTTCTCCAATATCGGTTTTTGAATATCGTTTCTAATATCGGATTCAATATCGGTTTTTCAATATCGGTTTTGCAATATCAGTTTTTCGATATAAGTTTTTCAATATTGGTTTTTCAATATCGCTTTTTCAATATTTGTTTTTCAATATCGGTTTTTCAATATCAGTTTTTCAATATTTGTTTGTCAATATCGGTTTTTGAATATCGGTTCTAATATCGGATTCAATATCGGTTTTTCAATATCGGTTTTTCAATATCAGTTTTTCAATATTTGTTCTCCAATATCGGTTTTTGAATATCGTTTCTAATATCGGATTCAATATCGGTTTTTCAATATCGGTTTTGCAATATCAGTTTTTCAATATAGGTTTTTCAATATTTGTTTTTCAATATCGGGTTTTCAATATCAGTTTTTCAATATTTGGTTTTCAATATCGGTTTTTTAATATCGGTTCTAATATCGTTTTCAATATCGGTTTTTCAATATCGGTTTTTCAATTTCAGTTTTTCGATATCAGTTTTTCAATACTTGTTTTTCAATATCGGTTTTTCAATATCAGTTTTTCAATATTTGGTTTTCAATATCGGTTTTTCGATATCAGTTTTTCAATATTTGTTCTCCAATATCGGTTTTTGAATATCGGTTCTAATATCGGATTCAATATCGGTTTTTCGATATCAGTTCTTCAATATTTGTTCTCCAATATCGGTTTTTGAATATCGGTTCTAATATCGGATTCAATATCGGTTTTTCAATATCGGTTTTTCAATATCAGTTTTTCAATATTTGTTCTCCAATATCGGTTTTTGAATATCGTTTCTAATATCGGATTCAATATCGGTTTTTCCATATCGGTTTTGCAATATCAGTTTTTCGATATAAGTTTTTCAATACTGGTTTTTCAATATCGCTTTTTCAATATTTGTTTTTCAATATCGGTTTTTCAATATCAGTTTTTCAATATTTGTTTGTCAATATCGGTTTTTGAATATCGGTTCTAATATCGGATTCAATATCGGTTTTTCAATATCGGTTTTTCAATATCAGTTTTTCAATATTTGTTCTCCAATATCGGTTTTTGAATATCGTTTCTAATATCGGATTCAATATCGGTTTTTCAATATCGGTTTTTCAATATCGGTTTTGCAATATCAGTTTTTCAATATTGGTTTTACAATATTTGTTTTTCAATATCGGTTTTTCAATATCAGTTTTTCAATATTTGTTTTTCAATATCGGTTTTTGAATATCGGTTCTAATATCGGATTCAATATCGGTTTTGCAATATCAGTTTTTCGATATAGGTTTTTCAATATCGGTTTTTCAATATCGGTTTTTCAATATCAGTTTTTCAATATTTGGTTTCAATATCGGTTATTGAATATCGGTTTTTGAATATCGGTTCTAATATCGGTTTCAATATCGGTTTTTGAATATCGGTTTTGCAATATCAGTTTTTCAATATCGGTTTTTGAATATCGGTTGTTCAATTACAGTTTTTCAATATCGGTTTTTGAATATCGGTTGTTCAATATCAGTTTTTCAATATTTGTTTTTCAATATTTGTTTTTCAATATCGGTTCTAATATCGGATTCAATATCGGTTTTATAATATCAGTTTTTCTATATAGGTTTTTCAATATCGGTTTTTGAATATCGGTTTTTCAATATCAGTTTTTCGATATAGGTTTTTCAATATCGGTTTTTCAATATTTGTTTGTCAATATCGGTTTTTGAATATCGGTTCTAATATCGGATTCAATATCGGTTTTTCAATATCGGTTTTTCAATATCAGTTTTTCAATATTTGTTCTCCAATATCGGTTTTTGAATATCGTTTCTAATATCGGATTCAATATCGGTTTTTCAATATCGGTTTTGCAATATCAGTTTTTCAATATAGGTTTTTCAATATTTGTTTTTCAATATCGGGTTTTCAATATCAGTTTTTCAATATTTGGTTTTCAATATCGGTTTTTTAATATCGGTTCTAATATCGTTTTCAATATCGGTTTTTCAATATCGGTTTTTCAATTTCAGTTTTTCGATATCAGTTTTTCAATACTTGTTTTTCAATATCGGTTTTTCAATATCAGTTTTTCAATATTTGGTTTTCAATATCGGTTTTTCGATATCAGTTTTTCAATATTTGTTCTCCAATATCGGTTTTTGAATATCGGTTCTAATATCGGATTCAATATCGGTTTTTCGATATCAGTTCTTCAATATTTGTTCTCCAATATCGGTTTTTGAATATCGGTTCTAATATCGGATTCAATATCGGTTTTTCAATATCGGTTTTTCAATATCAGTTTTTCAATATTTGTTCTCCAATATCGGTTTTTGAATATCGTTTCTAATATCGGATTCAATATCGGTTTTTCCATATCGGTTTTGCAATATCAGTTTTTCGATATAAGTTTTTCAATACTGGTTTTTCAATATCGCTTTTTCAATATTTGTTTTTCAATATCGGTTTTTCAATATCAGTTTTTCAATATTTGTTTGTCAATATCGGTTTTTGAATATCGGTTCTAATATCGGATTCAATATCGGTTTTTCAATATCGGTTTTTCAATATCAGTTTTTCAATATTTGTTCTCCAATATCGGTTTTTGAATATCGTTTCTAATATCGGATTCAATATCGGTTTTTCAATATCGGTTTTTCAATATCGGTTTTGCAATATCAGTTTTTCAATATTGGTTTTACAATATTTGTTTTTCAATATCGGTTTTTCAATATCAGTTTTTCAATATTTGTTTTTCAATATCGGTTTTTGAATATCG
The DNA here is from genome assembly GCF_050908995.1 of Andrena cerasifolii. Taxonomy (NCBI): domain Eukaryota; kingdom Metazoa; phylum Arthropoda; class Insecta; order Hymenoptera; family Andrenidae; genus Andrena; species Andrena cerasifolii. The sequence continues at coordinate 5,033 of NW_027485460.1, forward strand.
GTTCTAATATCGGATTCAATATCGGTTTTGCAATATCAGTTTTTCGATATAGGTTTTTCAATATCGGTTTTTCAATATCGGTTTTTCAATATCAGTTTTTCAATATTTGGTTTCAATATCGGTTATTGAATATCGGTTTTTGAATATCGGTTCTAATATCGGTTTCAATATCGGTTTTTGAATATCGGTTTTGCAATATCAGTTTTTCAATATCGGTTTTTGAATATCGGTTGTTCAATTACAGTTTTTCAATATCGGTTTTTGAATATCGGTTGTTCAATATCAGTTTTTCAATATTTGTTTTTCAATATCGGTTCTAATATCGGATTCAATATCGGTTTTATAATATCAGTTTTTCTATATAGGTTTTTCAATATCGGTTTTTGAATATCGGTTTTTCAATATCAGTTTTTCGATATAGGTTTTTCAATATCGGTTTTTCAATATCAGTTTTTCAATATTTGTTTTTCAATATCGGTTTTTCAATATCAGTTTTTCAATATTTGTTTTTCAATATCGGTTTTTGAATATCGGTTCTAATATCGGATTCAATATCGGTTTTGCAATATCAGTTTTTCGATATAGGTTTTTCAATATCGGTTTTTCAATATCAGTTTTTCAAGATTTGGTTTTCAATATCGGTTCTATTATCGGTTTCAATATCGGTTTTTCAATATCGGTTTTTCAATATCGGTTTTTCAATATCAGTTTTTCAATATTTGTTCTCCAATATCGGTTTTTGAATATCGGTTCTAATATCGGATTCAATATCGGTTTTTCAATATCGGTTTTTCAATATCAGTTTTTCGATATCAGTTTTTCAATATTTGTTTTTCAATATCGGTTTTTCAATATCGGTTCTAATATCGGTTTCAATATCAGTTTTTCGATATAGGTTTTTCAATATCGGTTTTTCAATATCGGTTTTTCAATATCAGTTTTTCAATATTTGGTTTCAATATCGGTTATTGAATATCGGTTTTTGAATATCGGTTCTAATATTGGTTTCAATATCGGTTTTTGAATATCGGTTTTGCAATATCAGTTTTTCAATATTTGTTCTCCAATATCGGTTTTTGAATATCGTTTCTAATATCGGATTCAATATCGGTTTTTCAATATCGGTTTTGCAATATCAATTTTTCGATATAAGTTTTTCAATATTGGTTTTTCAATATCGCTTTTTCAATATTTGTTTTTCAATATCGGTTTTTCAATATCAGTTTTTCAATATTTGTTTGTCAATATCGGTTTTTGAATATCGGTTCTAATATCGGATTCAATATCGGTTTTTCAATATCGGTTTTTCAATATCAGTTTTTCAATATTTGTTCTCCAATATCGGTTTTTGAATATCGTTTCTAATATCGGATTCAATATCGGTTTTTCAATATCGGTTTTTCAATATCGGTTTTGCAATATCAGTTTTTCAATATTGGTTTTTCAATATTTGTTTTTCAATATCGGTTTTTCAATATCAGTTTTTCAATATTTGTTTTTCAATATCGGTTTTTGAATATCGGTTCTAATATCGGATTCAATATCGGTTTTGCAATATCAGTTTTTCGATATAGGTTTTTCAATATCGGTTTTTCAATATTGGTTTTTCAATATCGCTTTTTCAATATTTGTTTTTCAATATCGGTTTTTCAATATCAGTTTTTCAATATTTGTTTGTCAATATCGGTTTTTGAATATCGGTTCTAATATCGGATTCAATATCGGTTTTTCAATATCGGTTTTTCAATATCAGTTTTTCAATATTTGTTCTCCAATATCGGTTTTTGAATATCGTTTCTAATATCGGATTCAATATCGGTTTTTCAATATCGGTTTTTCAATATCGGTTTTGCAATATCAGTTTTTCAATATTGGTTTTTCAATATTTGTTTTTCAATATCGGTTTTTCAATATCAGTTTTTCAATATTTGTTTTTCAATATCGGTTTTTGAATATCGGTTCTAATATCGGATTCAATATCGGTTTTGCAATATCAGTTTTTCGATATAGGTTTTTCAATATCGGTTTTTCTATATCGGTTTTTCAATATCAGTTTTTCAATATTTGGTTTCAATATCGGTTATTGAATATCGGTTTTTGAATATCGGTTCTAATATCGGTTTCAATATCGGTTTTTGAATATCGGTTTTGCAATATCAGTTTTTCAATATCGGTTTTTGAATATCGGTTGTTCAATATCAGTTTTTCAATATCGGTTTTTGAATATCGGTTGTTCAATATCAGTTTTTCAATATTTGTTTTTCAATATTTGTTTTTCAATATCGGTTTTTGAATATCGGTTCTAATATCGGTTTCAATATCGGTTTTTGAATATCGGTTTTGCAATATCAGTTTTTCAATATCGGTTTTTGAATATCGGTTGTTCAATATCAGTTTTTCAATATTTGTTTTTCAATATTTGTTTTTCAATATCGGTTTTTGAATATCGGTTCTAATATCGGATTCAATATCGGTTTTATAATATCAGTTTTTCGATATAGGTTTTTCAATATCGGTTCTAATATCGGTTTCAATATCGGTTTTTCAATATCGGTTTTTCAATATCAGTTTTTCGATATCAGTTTTTCAATAATTGTTTGTCAATATCGGTTTTTGAATATCGGTTCTAATATTGGATTCAATATCGGTTTTTCAATATTTGTTTTTCAATATCGGTTTTTCAATATCAGTTTTTCAATATCAGTTTTTCAATATTTGTTCTCCAATATCGGTTTTTGAATATCGGTTCTAATATCGGATTCAATATCGGTTTTTCGATATCAGTTTTTCAATATTTGTTCTCCAATATCGGTTTTTGAATATCGGTTCTAATATCGGATTCAATATCGGTTTTTCGATATCAGTTTTTCAATATTTGTTCTCCAATATCGGTTTTTGAATATCGGTTCTAATATCGGATTCAATATCGGTTTTTCAATATCAGTTTTTCAATATTTGTTCTCCAATATCGGTTTTTGAATATCGGTTCTAATATCGGATTCAATATCGGTTTTTCGATATCAGTTTTTCAATATTTGTTCTCCAATATCGGTTTTTGAATATCGTTTCTAATATCGGATTCAATATTGGTTTTTCCATATCGGTTTTTCAATATTAGTTTTTCAATATTTGTTCTCCAATATCGGTTTTTGAATATCAGTTTTTCAATATTTGGTTTTCAATATCGGTTTTTCAATATCAGTTTTTCAATATTTGTTTTTCAATATCGGTTTTTCAATATCAGTTTTTCAATATTTGTTTTTGAATATCGGTTTTTGAATATCGGTTCTAATATCGGATTCAATATCGGTTTTGCAATATCAGTTTTTCGATATATTTTTTTCAATATCGGTTTTTCAATATCAGTTTTTCAAGATTTGGTTTTCAATATCGGTTCTAATATCGGTTTCAATATCGGTTTTTCAATATCGGTTTTTCAATATCGGTTTTTCAATATCAGTTTTTCAATATTTGTTCTCCAATATCGGTTTTTGAATATCGGTTCTAATATCGGATTCAATATCGGTTTTTCAATATCGGTTTTTCAATATCAGTTTTTCGATATCAGTTTTTCAATATTTGTTTTTCAATATCGGTTTTTCAATATCGGTTCTAATATCGGTTTCAATATCGGTTTTTCAATATCGGTTTTTCAATATCGGTTTTTCAATATCAGTTTTTCAATATTTGTTCTCCAATATCGGTTTTTGAATATCGGTTCTAATATCGGATTCAATATCGGTTTTATAATATCAGTTTTTCGATATAGGTTTTTCAATATCGGTTTTTGAATATCGGTTTTTCAATATCAGTTTTTCAATATTTGCTTTTCAATATCGGTTTTTGAATATCGGTTCTAATGTCGGATTCAATATCGGTTTTGCAATATCAGTTTTTCGATATAGGTTTTTCAATATCGGTTTTTCAATATCGGTTTTTCAATATCAGTTTTTCAATATTTGGTTTCAATATCGGTTATTGAATATCAGTTTTTGAATATCGGTTCTAATATCGGTTTCAATATCGGTTTTTGAATATCGGTTTTGCAATATCAGTTTTTCAATATTAGTTCTCCAATATCGGTTTTTGAATATCGTTTCTAATATCGGATTCAATATCGGTTTTTCAATATCGGTTTTGCAATATCAGTTTTTCGATATAAGTTTTTCAATATTGGTTTTTCAATATCGCTTTTTCAATATTTGTTTTTCAATATCGGTTTTTCAATATCAGTTTTTCAATATTTGTTTGTCAATATCGGTTTTTGAATATCGGTTCTAATATCGGATTCAATATCGGTTTTTCAATATCGGTTTTTCAATATCAGTTTTTCAATATTTGTTCTCCAATATCGGTTTTTGAATATCGTTTCTAATATCGGATTCAATATCGGTTTTTCAATATCGGTTTTGCAATATCAGTTTTTCAATATAGGTTTTTCAATATTTGTTTTTCAATATCGGGTTTTCAATATCAGTTTTTCAATATTTGGTTTTCAATATCGGTTTTTTAATATCGGTTCTAATATCGTTTTCAATATCGGTTTTTCAATATCGGTTTTCCAATTTCAGTTTTTCGATATCAGTTTTTCAATACTTGTTTTTCAATATCGGTTTTTCAATATCAGTTTTTCAATATTTGGTTTTCAATATCGGTTTTTCGATATCAGTTTTTCAATATTTGTTCTCCAATATCGGTTTTTGAATATCGGTTCTAATATCGGATTCAATATCGGTTTTTCGATATCAGTTCTTCAATATTTGTTCTCCAATATCGGTTTTTGAATATCGGTTCTAATATCGGATTCAATATCGGTTTTTCAATATCGGTTTTTCAATATCAGTTTTTCAATATTTGTTCTCCAATATCGGTTTTTGAATATCGTTTCTAATATCGGATTCAATATCGGTTTTTCAATATCGGTTTTGCAATATCAGTTTTTCGATATAAGTTTTTCAATACTGGTTTTTCAATATCGCTTTTTCAATATTTGTTTTTCAATATCGGTTTTTCAATATCAGTTTTTCAATATTTGTTTGTCAATATCGGTTTTTGAATATCGGTTCTAATATCGGATTCAATATCGGTTTTTCAATATCGGTTTTTCAATATCAGTTTTTCAATATTTGTTCTCCAATATCGGTTTTTGAATATCGTTTCTAATATCGGATTCAATATCGGTTTTTCAATATCGGTTTTTCAATATCGGTTTTGCAATATCAGTTTTTCAATATTGGTTTTTCAATATTTGTTTTTCAATATCGGTTTTTCAATATCAGTTTTTCAATATTTGTTTTTCAATATCGGTTTTTGAATATCGGTTCTAATATCGGATTCAATATCGGTTTTGCAATATCAGTTTTTCGATATAGGTTTTTCAATATCGGTTTTTCAATATCGGTTTTTCAATATCAGTTTTTCAATATTTGGTTTCAATATCGGTTATTGAATATCGGTTTTTGAATATCGGTTCTAATATCGGTTTCAATATCGGTTTTTGAATATCGGTTTTGCAATATCAGTTTTTCAATATCGGTTTTTGAATATCGGTTGTTCAATTACAGTTTTTCAATATCGGTTTTTGAATATCGGTTGTTCAATATCAGTTTTTCAATATTTGTTTTTCAATATTTGTTTTTCAATATCGGTTCTAATATCGGATTCAATATCGGTTTTATAATATCAGTTTTTCTATATAGGTTTTTCAATATCGGTTTTTGAATATCGGTTTTTCAATATCAGTTTTTCGATATAGGTTTTTCAATATCGGTTTTTCAATATCAGTTTTTCAATATTTGTTTTTCAATATCGGTTTTTCAATATCAGTTTTTCAATATTTGTTTTTCAATATCGGTTTTTGAATATCGGTTCTAATATCGGATTCAATATCGGTTTTGCAAAATCAGTTTTTCGATATAGGTTTTTCAATATCGGTTTTTCAATATCAGTTTTTCAAGATTTGGTTTTCAATATCGGTTCTATTATCGGTTTCAATATCGGTTTTTCAATATCGGTTTTTCAATATCGGTTTTTCAATATCAGTTTTTCAATATTTGTTCTCCAATATCGGTTTTTGAATATCGGTTCTAATATCGGATTCAATATCGGTTTTTCAATATCGGTTTTTCAATATCAGTTTTTCGATATCAGTTTTTCAATATTTGTTTTTCAATATCGGTTTTTCAATATCGGTTCTAATATCGGTTTCAATATCAGTTTTTCGATATAGGTTTTTCAATATCGGTTTTTCAATATCGGTTTTTCAATATCAGTTTTTCAATATTTGGTTTCAATATCGGTTATTGAATATCGGTTTTTGAATATCGGTTCTAATATTGGTTTCAATATCGGTTTTTGAATATCGGTTTTGCAATATCAGTTTTTCAATATTTGTTCTCCAATATCGGTTTTTGAATATCGTTTCTAATATCGGATTCAATATCGGTTTTTCAATATCGGTTTTGCAATATCAGTTTTTCGATATAAGTTTTTCAATATTGGTTTTTCAATATCGCTTTTTCAATATTTGTTTTTCAATATCGGTTTTTCAATATCAGTTTTTCAATATTTGTTTGTCAATATCGGTTTTTGAATATCGGTTCTAATATCGGATTCAATATCGGTTTTTCAATATCGGTTTTTCAATATCAGTTTTTCAATATTTGTTCTCCAATATCGGTTTTTGAATATCGTTTCTAATATCGGATTCAATATCGGTTTTTCAATATCGGTTTTTCAATATCGGTTTTGCAATATCAGTTTTTCAATATTGGTTTTTCAATATTTGTTTTTCAATATCGGTTTTTCAATATCAGTTTTTCAATATTTGTTTTTCAATATCGGTTTTTGAATATCGGTTCTAATATCGGATTCAATATCGGTTTTGCAATATCAGTTTTTCGATATAGGTTTTTCAATATCGGTTTTTCAATATCGGTTTTTCAATATCAGTTTTTCAATATTTGGTTTCAATATCGGTTATTGAATATCGGTTTTTGAATATCGGTTCTAATATCGGTTTCAATATCGGTTTTTGAATATCGGTTTTGCAATATCAGTTTTTCAATATCGGTTTTTGAATATCGGTTGTTCAATATCAGTTTTTCAATATCGGTTTTTGAATATCGGTTGTTCAATATCAGTTTTTCAATATTTGTTTTTCAATATTTGTTTTTCAATATCGGTTTTTGAATATCGGTTCTAATATCGGTTTCAATATCGGTTTTTGAATATCGGTTTTGCAATATCAGTTTTTCAATATCGGTTTTTGAATATCGGTTGTTCAATATCAGTTTTTCAATATTTGTTTTTCAATATTTGTTTTTCAATATCGGTTTTTGAATATCGGTTCTAATATCGGATTCAATATCGGTTTTTCAATATCGGTTTTTCAATATCAGTTTTTCGATATCAGTTTTTCAATAATTGTTTGTCAATATCGGTTTTTGAATATCGGTTCTAATATTGGATTCAATATCGGTTTTTCAATATTTGTTTTTCAATATCGGTTTTTCAATATCAGTTTTTCAATATCAGTTTTTCAATATTTGTTCTCCAATATCGGTTTTTGAATATCGGTTCTAATATCGGATTCAATATCGGTTTTTCGATATCAGTTTTTCAATATTTGTTCTCCAATATCGGTTTTTGAATATCGGTTCTAATATCGGATTCAATATCGGTTTTTCGATATAAGTTTTTCAATATTTGTTCTCCAATATCGGTTTTTGAATATCGGTTCTAATATCGGATTCAATATCGGTTTTTCAATATCAGTTTTTCAATATTTGTTCTCCAATATCGGTTTTTGAATATCGGTTCTAATATCGGATTCAATATCGGTTTTTCGATATCAGTTTTTCAATATTTGTTCTCCAATATCGGTTTTTGAGTATCGTTTCTAATATCGGATTCAATATTGGTTTTTCAATATCGGTTTTGCAATATCGGTTTTTCAATATCGGTTTCAATATTGGTGTTTCAATATCGGTTTTTCAATATCGGTTTTTCAATATTGGTTTTTCAATATCGGTTTTTCAATATCGGTTTTTCTATATCGGTTTTGCAATATCAGTTTTTCAATATCAGTTCTAATATCGGTTTCAATATCGGTTTCAATATCGGTTTCAATATCGGTTTTTGAATATCTGTTCTAATATCGGATTCAATATCGGTTTTATAATATCAGTTTTTCGATATAGGTTTTTCAATATCGGTTTTTCAATATCAGTTTTTCAATATTTGTTTTTCAATATCGGTTTTTCAATATCAGTTTTTCAATATTTGTTTTTCAATATTTGTTTTTCAATATCGGTTTTTGAATATCGGTTCTAATATCGGATTCAATATCGGTTTTAAAATATCAGTTTTTCGATATAGGTTTTTCAATATCGGTTTTTCAATATCAGTTTTTCAATATTTGTTTTTCAATATCGGTTTTTCAATATCAGTTTTTCAATATTTGTTTTTCAATATCGGTTTTTGAATATCGGTTCTAATATCGGATTCAATATCGGTTTTGCAATATCAGTTTTTCAATATTTGGTTTTCAATATCGGTTTTTGAATATCGGTTCTAATATCGTTTTCAATATCGGTTTTTCAATATCGGTTTTTCAATTTCAGTTTTTCGATATCAGTTTTTCAATACTTGTTTTTCAATATCGGTTTTTCAATATCAGTTTTTCAATATTTGGTTTTCAATATCGGTTTTTCGATATCAGTTTTTCAATATTTGTTCTCCAATATCGGTTTTTGAATATCGGTTCTAATATCGGATTCAATATCGGTTTTTCGATATCAGTTCTTCAATATTTGTTCTCCAATATCGGTTTTTGAATATCGGTTCTAATATCGAATTCAATATCGGTTTTTCAATATCGGTTTTTCAATATCAGTTTTTCAATATTTGTTCTCCAATATCGGTTTTTGAATATCGTTTCTAATATCGGATTCAATATCGGTTTTTCAATATCGGTTTTGCAATATCAGTTTTTCGATATAAGTTTTTCAATATTGGTTTTTCAATATCGCTTTTTCAATATTTGTTTTTCAATATCGGTTTTTCAATATCAGTTTTTCAATATTTGTTTGTCAATATCGGTTTTTGAATATCGGTTCTAATATCGGATTCAATATCGGTTTTTCAATATCGGTTTTTCAATATCAGTTTTTCAATATTTGTTCTCCAATATCGGTTTTTGAATATCGTTTCTAATATCGGATTCAATATCGGTTTTTCAATATCGGTTTTTCAATATCGGTTTTGCAATATTAGTTTTTCAATATTGGTTTTTCAATATTTGTTTTTCAATATCGGGTTTTCAATATCAGTTTTTCAATATTTGGTTTTCAATATCGGTTTTTGAATATCGGTTCTAATATCGGTTTCAATATCGGTTTTTCAATATCGGTTTTTCAATATCAGTTTTTCAATATTTGGTTTTCAATATCGGTTCTAATATCGGTTTCAATATCGGTTTTTCAATATCGGTTTTTCAATATCGGTTTTTCAATATCAGTTTTTCAATATTTGTTCTCCAATATCGGTTTTTGAATATCGGTTCTAATATCGGATTCAATATCGGTTTTTCAATATCGGTTTTTCAATATCAGTTTTTCAATATTTGTTCTCCAATATCGGTTTTTGAATATCGGTTCTAATATCGGATTCAATATCGGTTTTTCAATATCGGTTTTTCAATATCAGTTTTTCGATATCAGTTTTTCAATATTTGTTTTTCAATATCGGTTTTTCAATATCGGTTCTAAATCGGTTTCAATATCGGTTTTTCAATATCGGTTTTTGAATATCGGTTCTAATATCGGATTCAATATCGGTTTTATAATATCAGTTTTTCGATATAGGTTTTTCAATATCGGTTTTTGAATATCGGTTTTTCAATATCAGTTTTTCAATATTTGCATTTCAATATCGGTTTTTGAATATCGGTTCTAATATCGGATTCAATATCGGTTTTGCAATATCAGTTTTTCGATATAGGTTTTTCAATATCGGCTTTTCAATATCGGTTTTTCAATATCGGTTTTTCAATATCAGTTTTTCGATATCAGTTTTTCAATAATTGTGTGTCAATATCGGTTTTTGAATATCGGTTCTAATATCGGATTCAATATCGGTTTTTCAATATTTGTTTTTCAATATCGGTTTTTCAATATCAGTTTTTCAATATCAGTTTTTCAATATTTGTTCTCCAATATCGGTTTTTGAATATCGGTTCTAATATCGGATTCAATATCGGTTTATCAATATTTGTTTTTCAATATCGGTTTTTCAATATCAGTTTTTCAATATCGGTTTTTGAATATCGTTTCTAATATCGGATTCAATATCGGTTTTTCAATATCGGTTTTGCAATATCAGTTTTTCAATATAGGTTTTTCAATATTTGTTTTTCAATATCGGGTTTTCAATATCAGTTTTTCAATATTTGGTTTTCAATATCGGTTTTTTAATATCGGTTCTAATATCGTTTTCAATATCGGTTTTTCAATATCGGTTTTTCAATTTCAGTTTTTCAATATTTGTTCTCCAATATCGGTTTTTGAATATCGTTTCTAATATCGGATTCAATATCGGTTTTTCAATATCGGTTTTGCAATATCAGTTTTTCGATATAAGTTTTTCAATATTGGTTTTTCAATATCGCTTTTTCAATATTTGTTTTTCAATATCGGTTTTTCAATATCAGTTTTTCAATATTTGTTTGTCAATATCGGTTTTTGAATATCGGTTCTAATATCGGATTCAATATCGGTTTTTCAATATCGGTTTTTCAATATCAGTTTTTCAATATTTGTTCTCCAATATCGGTTTTTGAATATCGTTTCTAATATCGGATTCAATATCGGTTTTTCAATATCGGTTTTTCAATATCGGTTTTGCAATATCAGTTTTTCAATATTGGTTTTTCAATATTTGTTTTTCAATATCGGTTTTTCAATATCAGTTTTTCAATATTTGTTTTTCAATATCGGTTATTGAATATCGGTTTTTGAATATCGGTTCTAATATCGGTTTCAATATCGGTTTTTGAATATCGGTTTTGCAATATCAGTTTTTCAATATCGGTTTTTGAATATCGGTTGTTCAATATCAGTTTTTCAATATCGGTTTTTGAATATCGGTTGTTCAATATCAGTTTTTCAATATTTGTTTTTCAATATCGGTTTTTCAATATCGGTTCTAATATCGGTTTCAATATCGGTTTTTCAATATCGGTTTTTCAATATCGGTTTTTCAATATCAGTTTTTCAATATTTGTTCTCCAATATCGGTTTTTGAATATCGGTTCTAATATCGGATTCAATATCGGTTTTATAATATCAGTTTTTCGATATAGGTTTTTCAATATCGGTTTTTGAATATCGGTTTTTCAATATCAGTTTTTCAATATTTGCTTTTCAATATCGGTTTTTGAATATCGGTTCTAATATCGGATTCAATATCGGTTTTGCAATATCAGTTTTTCGATATAGGTTTTTCAATATCGGTTTTTCAATATCGGTTTTTCAATATCAGTTTTTCAATATTTGGTTTCAATATCGGTTATTGAATATCGGTTTTTGAATATCGGTTCTAATATCGGTTTCAATATCGGTTTTTGAATATCGGTTTTGCAATATCAGTTTTTCAATATTTGTTCTCCAATATCGGTTTTTGAATATCGTTTCTAATATCGGATTCAATATCGGTTTTGCAATATCGGTTTTTCAATATCGGTTTCAATATTGGTGTTTCAATATCGGTTTTTCAATATCGGTTTTTCAATATTGGTTTTTCAATATCGGTTTTTCAATATCGGTTTTTCTATATCGGTTTTGCAATATCAGTTTTTCAATATCAGTTCTAATATCGGTTTCAATATCGGTTTCAATATCGGTTTCAATATCGGTTTTTGAATATCGGTTCTAATATCGGATTCAATATCGGTTTTATAATATCAGTTTTTCGATATAGGTTTTTCAATATCGGTTTTTCAATATCAGTTTTTCAATATTTGTTTTTCAATATCGGTTTTTCAATATCAGTTTTTCAATATTTGTTTTTCAATATTTGTTTTTCAATATCGGTTTTTGAATATCGGTTCTAATATCGGATTCAATATCGGTTTTAAAATATCAGTTTTTCGATATAGGTTTTTCAATATCGGTTTTTCAATATCAGTTTTTCAATATTTGTTTTTCAATATCGGTTTTTCAATATCAGTTTTTCAATATTTGTTTTTCAATATCGGTTTTTGAATATCGGTTCTAATATCGGATTCAATATCGGTTTTGCAATATCAGTTTTTCAATATTTGGTTTTCAATATCGGTTTTTTAATATCGGTTCTAATATCGTTTTCAATATCGGTTTTTCAATATCGGTTTTTCAATTTCAGTTTTTCGATATCAGTTTTTCAATACTTGTTTTTCAATATCGGTTTTTCAATATCAGTTTTTCAATATTTGGTTTTCAATATCGGTTTTTCGATATCAGTTTTTCAATATTTGTTCTCCAATATCGGTTTTTGAATATCGGTTCTAATATCGGATTCAATATCGGTTTTTCGATATCAGTTCTTCAATATTTGTTCTCCAATATCGGTTTTTGAATATCGATTCTAATATCGGATTCAATATCGGTTTTTCAATATCGGTTTTTCAATATTAGTTTTTCAATATTTGTTCTCCAATATCGGTTTTTGAATATCGTTTCTAATATCGGATTCAATATCGGTTTTTCAATATCGGTTTTTCAATATCAGTTTTTCGATATCAGTTTTTCAATAATTGTGTGTCAATATCGGTTTTTGAATATCGGTTCTAATATCGGATTCAATATCGGTTTTTCAATATTTGTTTTTCAATATCGGTTTTTCAATATCAGTTTTTCAATATCAGTTTTTCAATATTTGTTCTCCAATATCGGTTTTTGAATATCGGTTCTAATATCGGATTCAATATCGGTTTATCAATATTTGTTTTTCAATATCGGTTTTTCAATATCAGTTTTTCAATATCGGTTTTTGAATATCGTTTCTAATATCGGATTCAATATCGGTTTTTCAATATCGGTTTTGCAATATCAGTTTTTCAATATAGGTTTTTCAATATTTGTTTTTCAATATCGGGTTTTCAATATCAGTTTTTCAATATTTGGTTTTCAATATCGGTTTTTTAATATCGGTTCTAATATCGTTTTCAATATCGGTTTTTCAATATCGGTTTTTCAATTTCAGTTTTTCGATATCAGTTTTTCAATACTTGTTTTTCAATATCGGTTTTTCAATATCAGTTTTTCAATATTTGGTTTTCAATATCGGTTTTTCGATATCAGTTTTTCAATATTTGTTCTCCAATATCGGTTTTTGAATATCGGTTCTAATATCGGATTCAATATCGGTTTTTCGATATCAGTTCTTCAATATTTGTTCTCCAATATCGGTTTTTGAATATCGATTCTAATATCGGATTCAATATCGGTTTTTCAATATCGGTTTTTCAATATTAGTTTTTCAATATTTGTTCTCCAATATCGGTTTTTGAATATCGTTTCTAATATCGGATTCAATATCGGTTTTTCAATATCGGTTTTGCAATATCAGTTTTTCGATATAAGTTTTTCAATATTGGTTTTTCAATATCGCTTTTTCAATATTTGTTTTTCAATATCGGTTTTTCAATATCAGTTTTTCAATATTTGTTTGTCAATATCGGTTTTTGAATATCGGTTCTAATATCGGATTCAATATCGGTTTTTCAATATCGGTTTTTCAATATCAGTTTTTCAATATTTGTTCTCCAATATCGGTTTTTGAATATCGTTTCTAATATCGGATTCAATATCGGTTTTTCAATATCGGTTTTTCAATATCGGTTTTGCAATATCAGTTTTTCAATATTGGTTTTTCAATATTTGTTTTTCAATATCGGTTTTTCAATATCAGTTTTTCAATATTTGTTTTTCAATATCGGTTATTGAATATCGGTTTTTGAATATCGGTTCTAATATCGGTTTCAATATCGGTTTTTGAATATCGGTTTTGCAATATCAGTTTTTCAATATCGGTTTTTGAATATCGGTTGTTCAATATCAGTTTTTCAATATCGGTTTTTGAATATCGGTTGTTCAATATCAGTTTTTCAATATTTGTTTTTCAATATCGGTTTTTCAATATCGGTTCTAATATCGGTTTCAATATCGGTTTTTCAATATCGGTTTTTCAATATCGGTTTTTCAATATCAGTTTTTCAATATTTGTTCTCCAATATCGGTTTTTGAATATCGGTTCTAATATCGGATTCAATATCGGTTTTATAATATCAGTTTTTCGATATAGGTTTTTCAATATCGGTTTTTGAATATCGGTTTTTCAATATCAGTTTTTCAATATTTGCTTTTCAATATCGGTTTTTGAATATCGGTTCTAATATCGGATTCAATATCGGTTTTGCAATATCAGTTTTTCGATATAGGTTTTTCAATATCGGTTTTTCAATATCGGTTTTTCAATATCAGTTTTTCAATATTTGGTTTCAATATCGGTTATTGAATATCGGTTTTTGAATATCGGTTCTAATATCGGTTTCAATATCGGTTTTTGAATATCGGTTTTGCAATATCAGTTTTTCAATATTTGTTCTCCAATATCGGTTTTTGAATATCGTTTCTAATATCGGATTCAATATCGGTTTTGCAATATCGGTTTTTCAATATCGGTTTCAATATTGGTGTTTCAATATCGGTTTTTCAATATCGGTTTTTCAATATTGGTTTTTCAATATCGGTTTTTCAATATCGGTTTTTCTATATCGGTTTTGCAATATCAGTTTTTCAATATCAGTTCTAATATCGGTTTCAATATCGGTTTCAATATCGGTTTCAATATCGGTTTTTGAATATCGGTTCTAATATCGGATTCAATATCGGTTTTATAATATCAGTTTTTCGATATAGGTTTTTCAATATCGGTTTTTCAATATCAGTTTTTCAATATTTGTTTTTCAATATCGGTTTTTCAATATCAGTTTTTCAATATTTGTTTTTCAATATTTGTTTTTCAATATCGGTTTTTGAATATCGGTTCTAATATCGGATTCAATATCGGTTTTAAAATATCAGTTTTTCGATATAGGTTTTTCAATATCGGTTTTTCAATATCAGTTTTTCAATATTTGTTTTTCAATATCGGTTTTTCAATATCAGTTTTTCAATATTTGTTTTTCAATATCGGTTTTTGAATATCGGTTCTAATATCGGATTCAATATCGGTTTTGCAATATCAGTTTTTCAATATTTGGTTTTCAATATCGGTTTTTTAATATCGGTTCTAATATCGTTTTCAATATCGGTTTTTCAATATCGGTTTTTCAATTTCAGTTTTTCGATATCAGTTTTTCAATACTTGTTTTTCAATATCGGTTTTTCAATATCAGTTTTTCAATATTTGGTTTTCAATATCGGTTTTTCAATATCAGTTTTTCAATATTTGTTTGTCAATATCGGTTTTTGAATATCGGTTCTAATATCGGATTCAATATCGGTTTTTCAATATCGGTTTTTCAATATCAGTTTTTCAATATTTGTTCTCCAATATCGGTTTTTGAATATCGTTTCTAATATCGGATTCAATATCGGTTTTTCAATATCGGTTTTTCAATATCGGTTTTGCAATATCAGTTTTTCAATATTGGTTTTTCAATATTTGTTTTTCAATATCGGTTTTTCAATATCAGTTTTTCAATATTTGTTTTTCAATATCGGTTATTGAATATCGGTTTTTGAATATCGGTTCTAATATCGGTTTCAATATCGGTTTTTGAATATCGGTTTTGCAATATCAGTTTTTCAATATCGGTTTTTGAATATCGGTTGTTCAATATCAGTTTTTCAATATCGGTTTTTGAATATCGGTTGTTCAATATCAGTTTTTCAATATTTGTTTTTCAATATCGGTTTTTCAATATCGGTTCTAATATCGGTTTCAATATCGGTTTTTCAATATCGGTTTTTCAATATTAGTTTTTCAATATTTGTTCTCCAATATCGGTTTTTGAATATCGTTTCTAATATCGGATTCAATATCGGTTTTTCAATATCGGTTTTGCAATATCAGTTTTTCGATATAAGTTTTTCAATATTGGTTTTTCAATATCGCTTTTTCAATATTTGTTTTTCAATATCGGTTTTTCAATATCAGTTTTTCAATATTTGTTTGTCAATATCGGTTTTTGAATATCGGTTCTAATATCGGATTCAATATCGGTTTTTCAATATCGGTTTTTCAATATCAGTTTTTCAATATTTGTTCTCCAATATCGGTTTTTGAATATCGTTTCTAATATCGGATTCAATATCTGTTTTTCAATATCGGTTTTTCAATATCGGTTTTGCAATATCAGTTTTTCAATATTGGTTTTTCAATATTTGTTTTTCAATATCGGTTTTTCAATATCAGTTTTTCAATATTTGTTTTTCAATATCGGTTATTGAATATCGGTTTTTGAATATCGGTTCTAATATCGGTTTCAATATCGGTTTTTGAATATCGGTTTTGCAATATCAGTTTTTCAATATCGGTTTTTGAATATCGGTTGTTCAATATCAGTTTTTCAATATCGGTTTTTGAATATCGGTTGTTCAATATCAGTTTTTCAATATTTGTTTTTCAATATCGGTTTTTCAATATCGGTTCTAATATCGGTTTCAATATCGGTTTTTCAATATCGGTTTTTCAATATCGGTTTTTCAATATCAGTTTTTCAATATTTGTTCTCCAATATCGGTTTTTGAATATCGGTTCTAATATCGGATTCAATATCGGTTTTATAATATCAGTTTTTCGATATAGGTTTTTCAATATCGGTTTTTGAATATCGGTTTTTCAATATCAGTTTTTCAATATTTGCTTTTCAATATCGGTTTTTGAATATCGGTTCTAATATCGGATTCAATATCGGTTTTGCAATATCAGTTTTTCGATATAGGTTTTTCAATATCGGTTTTTCAATATCGGTTTTTCAATATCAGTTTTTCAATATTTGGTTTCAATATCGGTTATTGAATATCGGTTTTTGAATATCGGTTCTAATATCGGTTTCAATATCGGTTTTTGAATATCGGTTTTGCAATATCAGTTTTTCAATATTTGTTCTCCAATATCGGTTTTTGAATATCGTTTCTAATATCGGATTCAATATCGGTTTTGCAATATCGGTTTTTCAATATCGGTTTCAATATTGGTGTTTCAATATCGGTTTTTCAATATCGGTTTTTCAATATTGGTTTTTCAATATCGGTTTTTCAATATCGGTTTTTCTATATCGGTTTTGCAATATCAGTTTTTCAATATCAGTTCTAATATCGGTTTTAATATCGGTTTCAATATCGGTTTCAATATCGGTTTTTGAATATCGGTTCTAATATCGGATTCAATATCGGTTTTATAATATCAGTTTTTCGATATAGGTTTTTCAATATCGGTTTTTCAATATCAGTTTTTCAATATTTGTTTTTCAATATTGGTTTTTCAATATTTGTTTTTCAATATCGGTTTTTCAATATCAGTTTTTCAATATTTGTTTTTCAATATCGGTTATTGAATATCGGTTTTTGAATATCGGTTCTAATATCGGTTTCAATATCGGTTTTTGAATATCGGTTTTGCAATATCAGTTTTTCAATATCGGTTTTTGAATATCGGTTGTTCAATATCAGTTTTTCAATATCGGTTTTTGAATATCGGTTGTTCAATATCAGTTTTTCAATATTTGTTTTTCAATATCGGTTTTTCAATATCGGTTCTAATATCGGTTTCAATATCGGTTTTTCAATATCGGTTTTTCAATATCGGTTTTTCAATATCAGTTTTTCAATATTTGTTCTCCAATATCGGTTTTTGAATATCGGTTCTAATATCGGATTCAATATCGGTTTTATAATATCAGTTTTTCGATATAGGTTTTTCAATATCGGTTTTTGAATATCGGTTTTTCAATATCAGTTTTTCAATATTTGCTTTTCAATATCGGTTTTTGAATATCGGTTCTAATATCGGATTCAATATCGGTTTTGCAATATCAGTTTTTCGATATAGGTTTTTCAATATCGGTTTTTCAATATCGGTTTTTCAATATCAGTTTTTCAATATTTGGTTTCAATATCGGTTATTGAATATCGGTTTTTGAATATCGGTTCTAATATCGGTTTCAATATCGGTTTTTGAATATCGGTTTTTGCAATATCAGTTTTTCAATATTTGTTCTCCAATATCGGTTTTTGAATATCGTTTCTAATATCGGATTCAATATCGGTTTTGCAATATCGGTTTTTCAATATCGGTTTCAATATTGGTGTTTCAATATCGGTTTTTCAATATCGGTTTTTCAATATTGGTTTTTCAATATCGGTTTTTCAATATCGGTTTTTCTATATCGGTTTTGCAATATCAGTTTTTCAATATCAGTTCTAATATCGGTTTCAATATCGGTTTCAATATCGGTTTCAATATCGGTTTTTGAATATCGGTTCTAATATCGGATTCAATATCGGTTTTATAATATCAGTTTTTCGATATAGGTTTTTCAATATCGGTTTTTCAATATCAGTTTTTCAATATTTGTTTTTCAATATCGGTTTTTCAATATCAGTTTTTCAATATTTGTTTTTCAATATTTGTTTTTCAATATCGGTTTTTGAATATCGGTTCTAATATCGGATTCAATATCGGTTTTAAAATATCAGTTTTTTCGATATAGGTTTTTCAATATCGGTTTTTCAATATCAGTTTTTCAATATTTGTTTTTCAATATCGGTTTTTCAATATCAGTTTTTCAATATTTGTTTTTCAATATCGGTTTTTGAATATCGGTTCTAATATCGGATTCAATATCGGTTTTGCAATATCAGTTTTTCAATATTTGGTTTTCAATATCGGTTTTTGAATATCGGTTCTAATATCGTTTTCAATATCGGTTTTTCAATATCGGTTTTTCAATTTCAGTTTTTCGATATCAGTTTTTCAATACTTGTTTTTCAATATCGGTTTTTCAATATCAGTTTTTCAATATTTGGTTTTCAATATCGGTTTTTCGATATCAGTTTTTCAATATTTGTTCTCCAATATCGGTTTTTGAATATCGGTTCTAATATCGGATTCAATATCGGTTTTTCGATATCAGTTCTTCAATATTTGTTCTCCAATATCGGTTTTTGAATATCGGTTCTAATATCGGATTCAATATCGGTTTTTCAATATCGGTTTTTCAATATCAGTTTTTCAATATTTGTTCTCCAATATCGGTTTTTGAATATCGTTTCTAATATCGGATTCAATATCGGTTTTTCAATATCGGTTTTTCAATATCGGTTTTGCAATATTAGTTTTTCAATATTGGTTTTTCAATATTTGTTTTTCAATATCGGGTTTTCAATATCAGTTTTTCAATATTTGGTTTTCAATATCGGTTTTTGAATATCGGTTCTAATATCGGTTTCAATATCGGTTTTTCAATATCGGTTTTTCAATATCAGTTTTTCAATATTTGGTTTTCAATATCGGTTCTAATATCGGTTTCAATATCGGTTTTTCAATATCGGTTTTTCAATATCGGTTTTTCAATATCAGTTTTTCAATATTTGTTCTCCAATATCGGTTTTTGAATATCGGTTCTAATATCGGATTCAATATCGGTTTTTCAATATCGGTTTTTCAATATCAGTTTTTCAATATTTGTTCTCCAATATCGGTTTTTGAATATCGGTTCTAATATCGGATTCAATATCGGTTTTTCAATATCGGTTTTTCAATATCAGTTTTTCGATATCAGTTTTTCAATATTTGTTTTTCAATATCGGTTTTTCAATATCGGTTCTAAATCGGTTTCAATATCGGTTTTTCAATATCGGTTTTTGAATATCGGTTCTAATATCGGATTCAATATCGGTTTTATAATATCAGTTTTTCGATATAGGTTTTTCAATATCGGTTTTTGAATATCGGTTTTTCAATATCAGTTTTTCAATATTTGCATTTCAATATCGGTTTTTGAATATCGGTTCTAATATCGGATTCAATATCGGTTTTGCAATATCAGTTTTTCGATATAGGTTTTTCAATATCGGTTTTTCAATATCGGTTTTTCAATATCGGTTTTTCAATATCAGTTTTTCGATATCAGTTTTTCAATAATTGTTTGTCAATATCGGTTTTTGAATATCGGTTCTAATATCGGATTCAATATCGGTTTTTCAATATTTGTTTTTCAATATCGGTTTTTCAATATCGGTTTTTCGATATCAGTTTTTCAATATTTGTTCTCCAATATCGGTTTTTGAATATCGGTTCTAATATCGGATTCAATATCGGTTTTTCGATATCAGTTCTTCAATATTTGTTCTCCAATATCGGTTTTTGAATATCGGTTCTAATATCGGATTCAATATCGGTTTTTCAATATCGGTTTTTCAATATCAGTTTTTCAATATTTGTTCTCCAATATCGGTTTTTGAATATCGTTTCTAATATCGGATTCAATATCGGTTTTTCAATATCGGTTTTTCAATATCGGTTTTGCAATATTAGTTTTTCAATATTGGTTTTTCAATATTTGTTTTTCAATATCGGGTTTTCAATATCAGTTTTTCAATATTTGGTTTTCAATATCGGTTTTTGAATATCGGTTCTAATATCGGTTTCAATATCGGTTTTTCAATATCGGTTTTTCAATATCAGTTTTTCAATATTTGGTTTTCAATATCGGTTCTAATATCGGTTTCAATATCGGTTTTTCAATATCGGTTTTTCAATATCGGTTTTTCAATATCAGTTTTTCAATATTTGTTCTCCAATATCGGTTTTTGAATATCGGTTCTAATATCGGATTCAATATCGGTTTTTCAATATCGGTTTTTCAATATCAGTTTTTCAATATTTGTTCTCCAATATCGGTTTTTGAATATCGGTTCTAATATCGGATTCAATATCGGTTTTTCAATATCGGTTTTTCAATATCAGTTTTTCGATATCAGTTTTTCAATATTTGTTTTTCAATATCGGTTTTTCAATATCGGTTCTAAATCGGTTTCAATATCGGTTTTTCAATATCGGTTTTTGAATATCGGTTCTAATATCGGATTCAATATCGGTTTTATAATATCAGTTTTTCGATATAGGTTTTTCAATATCGGTTTTTGAATATCGGTTTTTCAATATCAGTTTTTCAATATTTGCATTTCAATATCGGTTTTTGAATATCGGTTCTAATATCGGATTCAATATCGGTTTTGCAATATCAGTTTTTCGATATAGGTTTTTCAATATCGGTTTTTCAATATCGGTTTTTCAATATCGGTTTTTCAATATCAGTTTTTCGATATCAGTTTTTCAATAATTGTTTGTCAATATCGGTTTTTGAATATCGGTTCTAATATCGGATTCAATATCGGTTTTTCAATATTTGTTTTTCAATATCGGTTTTTCAATATCAGTTTTTCAATATCAGTTTTTCAATATTTGTTCTCCAATATCGGTTTTTGAATATCGGTTCTAATATCGGATTCAATATCGGTTTATCAATATTTGTTTTTCAATATCGGTTTTTCAATATCAGTTTTTCAATATCGGTTTTTGAATATCGTTTCTAATATCGGATTCAATATCGGTTTTTCAATATCGGTTTTGCAATATCAGTTTTTCAATATAGGTTTTTCAATATTTGTTTTTCAATATCGGGTTTTCAATATCAGTTTTTCAATATTTGGTTTTCAATATCGGTTTTTTAATATCGGTTCTAATATCGTTTTCAATATCGGTTTTTCAATATCGGTTTTTCAATTTCAGTTTTTCGATATCAGTTTTTCAATACTTGTTTTTCAATATCGGTTTTTCAATATCAGTTTTTCAATATTTGGTTTTCAATATCGGTTTTTCGATATCAGTTTTTCAATATTTGTTCTCCAATATCGGTTTTTGAATATCGGTTCTAATATCGGATTCAATATCGGTTTTTCGATATCAGTTCTTCAATATTTGTTCTCCAATATCGGTTTTTGAATATCGGTTCTAATATCGGATTCAATATCGGTTTTTCAATATCGGTTTTTCAATATTAGTTTTTCAATATTTGTTCTCCAATATCGGTTTTTGAATATCGTTTCTAATATCGGATTCAATATCGGTTTTGCAATATCGGTTTTTCAATATCGGTTTCAATATTGGTGTTTCAATATCGGTTTTTCAATATCGGTTTTTCAATATTGGTTTTTCAATATCGGTTTTTCAATATCGGTTTTTCTATATCGGTTTTGCAATATCAGTTTTTCAATATCAGTTCTAATATCGGTTTCAATATCGGTTTCAATATCGGTTTCAATATCGGTTTTTGAATATCGGTTCTAATATCGGATTCAATATCGGTTTTATAATATCAGTTTTTCGATATAGGTTTTTCAATATCGGTTTTTCAATATCAGTTTTTCAATATTTGTTTTTCAATATCGGTTTTTCAATATCAGTTTTTCAATATTTGTTTTTCAATATTTGTTTTTCAATATCGGTTTTTGAATATCGGTTCTAATATCGGATTCAATATCGGTTTTAAAATATCAGTTTTTCGATATAGGTTTTTCAATATCGGTTTTTCAATATCAGTTTTTCAATATTTGTTTTTCAATATCGGTTTTTCAATATCAGTTTTTCAATATTTGTTTTTCAATATCGGTTTTTGAATATCGGTTCTAATATCGGATTCAATATCGGTTTTGCAATATCAGTTTTTCAATATTTGGTTTTCAATATCGGTTTTTGAATATCGGTTCTAATATCGTTTTCAATATCGGTTTTTCAATATCGGTTTTTCAATTTCAGTTTTTCGATATCAGTTTTTCAATACTTGTTTTTCAATATCGGTTTTTCAATATCAGTTTTTCAATATTTGGTTTTCAATATCGGTTTTTCGATATCAGTTTTTCAATATTTGTTCTCCAATATCGGTTTTTGAATATCGGTTCTAATATCGGATTCAATATCGGTTTTTCAATATCAGTTTTTCAATATTTGTTTTTCAATATCGGTTATTGAATATCGGTTTTTGAATATCGGTTCTAATATCGGTTTCAATATCGGTTTTTGAATATCGGTTTTGCAATATCAGTTTTTCAATATCGGTTTTTGAATATCGGTTGTTCAATATCAGTTTTTCAATATCGGTTTTTGAATATCGGTTGTTCAATATCAGTTTTTCAATATTTGTTTTTCAATATCGGTTTTTCAATATCGGTTCTAATATCGGTTTCAATATCGGTTTTTCAATATCGGTTTTTCAATATCGGTTTTTCAATATCAGTTTTTCAATATTTGTTCTCCAATATCGGTTTTTGAATATCGGTTCTAATATCGGATTCAATATCGGTTTTATAATATCAGTTTTTCGATATAGGTTTTTCAATATCGGTTTTTGAATATCGGTTTTTCAATATCAGTTTTTCAATATTTGCTTTTCAATATCGGTTTTTGAATATCGGTTCTAATATCGGATTCAATATCGGTTTTGCAATATCAGTTTTTCGATATAGGTTTTTCAATATCGGTTTTTCAATATCGGTTTTTCAATATCAGTTTTTCAATATTTGGTTTCAATATCGGTTATTGAATATCGGTTTTTGAATATCGGTTCTAATATCGGTTTCAATATCGGTTTTTGAATATCGGTTTTGCAATATCAGTTTTTCAATATTTGTTCTCCAATATCGGTTTTTGAATATCGTTTCTAATATCGGATTCAATATCGGTTTTGCAATATCGGTTTATCAATATCGGTTTCAATATTGGTGTTTCAATATCGGTTTTTCAATATCGGTTTTTCAATATTGGTTTTTCAATATCGGTTTTTCAATATCGGTTTTTCTATATCGGTTTTGCAATATCAGTTTTTCAATATCAGTTCTAATATCGGTTTCAATATCGGTTTCAATATCGGTTTCAATATCGGTTTTTGAATATCGGTTCTAATATCGGATTCAATATCGGTTTTATAATATCAGTTTTTCGATATAGGTTTTTCAATATCGGTTTTTCAATATCAGTTTTTCAATATTTGTTTTTCAATATCGGTTTTTCAATATCAGTTTTTCAATATTTGTTTTTCAATATTTGTTTTTCAATATCGGTTTTTGAATATCGGTTCTAATATCGGATTCAATATCGGTTTTAAAATATCAGTTTTTCGATATAGGTTTTTCAATATCGGTTTTTCAATATCAGTTTTTCAATATTTGTTTTTCAATATCGGTTTTTCAATATCAGTTTTTCAATATTTGTTTTTCAATATCGGTTTTTGAATATCGGTTCTAATATCGGATTCAATATCGGTTTTGCAATATCAGTTTTTCAATATTTGGTTTTCAATATCGGTTTTTGAATATCGGTTCTAATATCGTTTTCAATATCGGTTTTTCAATATCGGTTTTTCAATTTCAGTTTTTCGATATCAGTTTTTCAATACTTGTTTTTCAATATCGGTTTTTCAATATCAGTTTTTCAATATTTGGTTTTCAATATCGGTTTTTCGATATCAGTTTTTCAATATTTGTTCTCCAATATCGGTTTTTGAATATCGGTTCTAATATCGGATTCAATATCGGTTTTTCGATATCAGTTCTTCAATATTTGTTCTCCAATATCGGTTTTTGAATATCGGTTCTAATATCGGATTCAATATCGGTTTTTCAATATCGGTTTTTCAATATTAGTTTTTCAATATTTGTTCTCCAATATCGGTTTTTGAATATCGTTTCTAATATCGGATTCAATATCGGTTTTTCAATATCGGTTTTGCAATATCAGTTTTTCGATATAAGTTTTTCAATATTGGTTTTTCAATATCGCTTTTTCAATATTTGTTTTTCAATATCGGTTTTTCAATATCAGTTTTTCAATATTTGTTTGTCAATATCGGTTTTTGAATATCGGTTCTAATATCGGATTCAATATCGGTTTTTCAATATCGGTTTTTCAATATCAGTTTTTCAATATTTGTTCTCCAATATCGGTTTTTGAATATCGTTTCTAATATCGGATTCAATATCGGTTTTTCAATATCGGTTTTTCAATATCGGTTTTGCAATATCAGTTTTTCAATATTGGTTTTTCAATATTTGTTTTTCAATATCGGTTTTTCAATATCAGTTTTTCAATATTTGTTTTTCAATATCGGTTATTGAATATCGGTTTTTGAATATCGGTTCTAATATCGGTTTCAAAATCGGTTTTTGAATATCGGTTTTGCAATATCAGTTTTTCAATATCGGTTTTTGAATATCGGTTGTTCAATATCAGTTTTTCAATATCGGTTTTTGAATATCGGTTGTTCAATATCAGTTTTTCAATATTTGTTTTTCAATATCGGTTTTTCAATATCGGTTCTAATATCGGTTTCAATATCGGTTTTTCAATATCGGTTTTTCAATATCGGTTTTTCAATATCAGTTTTTCAATATTTGTTCTCCAATATCGGTTTTTGAATATCGGTTCTAATATCGGATTCAATATCGGTTTTATAATATCAGTTTTTCGATATAGGTTTTTCAATATCGGTTTTTGAATATCGGTTTTTCAATATCAGTTTTTCAATATTTGCTTTTCAATATCGGTTTTTGAATATCGGTTCTAATATCGGATTCAATATCGGTTTTGCAATATCAGTTTTTCGATATAGGTTTTTCAATATCGGTTTTTCAATATCGGTTTTTCAATATCAGTTTTTCAATATTTGGTTTCAATATCGGTTATTGAATATCGGTTTTTGAATATCGGTTCTAATATCGGTTTCAATATCGGTTTTTGAATATCGGTTTTGCAATATCAGTTTTTCAATATTTGTTCTCCAATATCGGTTTTTGAATATCGTTTCTAATATCGGATTCAATATCGGTTTTTCAATATCGGTTTTGCAATATCAGTTTTTCGATATAAGTTTTTCAATATTGGTTTTTCAATATCGCTTTTTCAATATTTGTTTTTCAATATCGGTTTTGCAATATCAGTTTTTCAATATTTGTTTGTCAATATCGGTTTTTGAATATCGGTTCCTAATATCGGATTCAATATCGGTTTTTCAATATCGGTTTTTCAATATCAGTTTTTCAATATTTGTTCTCCAATATCGGTTTTTGAATATCGTTTCTAATATCGGATTCAATATCGGTTTTTCAATATCGGTTTTTCAATATCGGTTTTGCAATATCAGTTTTTCAATATTGGTTTTTCAATATTTGTTTTTCAATATCGGTTTTTCAATATCAGTTTTTCAATATTTGTTTTTCAATATCGGTTTTTGAATATCGGTTCTAATATCGGATTCAATATCGGTTTTGCAATATTAGTTTTTCAATATTGGTTTTTCAATATTTGTTTTTCAATATCGGGTTTTCAATATCAGTTTTTCAATATTTGGTTTTCAATATCGGTTTTTGAATATCGGTTCTAATATCGGTTTCAATATCGGTTTTTCAATATCGGTTTTTCAATATCAGTTTTTCAATATTTGGTTTTCAATATCGGTTCTAATATCGGTTTCAATATCGGTTTTTCAATATCGGTTTTTCAATATCGGTTTTTCAATATCAGTTTTTCAATATTTGTTCTCCAATATCGGTTTTTGAATATCGGTTCTAATATCGGATTCAATATCGGTTTTTCAATATCGGTTTTTCAATATCAGTTTTTCAATATTTGTTCTCCAATATCGGTTTTTGAATATCGGTTCTAATATCGGATTCAATATCGGTTTTTCAATATCGGTTTTTCAATATCAGTTTTTCGATATCAGTTTTTCAATATTTGTTTTTCAATATCGGTTTTTCAATATCGGTTCTAAATCGGTTTCAATATCGGTTTTTCAATATCGGTTTTTGAATATCGGTTCTAATATCGGATTCAATATCGGTTTTATAATATCAGTTTTCGATATAGGTTTTTCAATATCGGTTTTTGAATATCGGTTTTTCAATATCAGTTTTTCAATATTTGCATTTCAATATCGGTTTTTGAATATCGGTTCTAATATCGGATTCAATATCGGTTTTGCAATATCAGTTTTTCGATATAGGTTTTTCAATATCGGTTTTTCAATATCGGTTTTTCAATATCGGTTTTTCAATATCAGTTTTTCGATATCAGTTTTTCAATAATTGTTTGTCAATATCGGTTTTTGAATATCGGTTCTAATATCGGATTCAATATCGGTTTTTCAATATTTGTTTTTCAATATCGGTTTTTCAATATCAGTTTTTCAATATCAGTTTTTCAATATTTGTTCTCCAATATCGGTTTTTGAATATCGGTTCTAATATCGGATTCAATATCGGTTTATCAATATTTGTTTTTCAATATCGGTTTTTCAATATCAGTTTTTCAATATCGGTTTTTGAATATCGTTTCTAATATCGGATTCAATATCGGTTTTTCAATATCGGTTTTGCAATATCAGTTTTTCAATATAGGTTTTTCAATATTTGTTTTTCAATATCGGGTTTTCAATATCAGTTTTTCAATATTTGGTTTTCAATATCGTTTTGCAATATCGGTTTTTCAATATCGGTTTCAATATTGGTGTTTCAATATCGGTTTTTCATTATCGGTTTTTCAATATTGGTTTTTCAATATCGGTTTTTCAATATCGGTTTTTCTATATCGGTTTTGCAATATCAGTTTTTCAATATCAGTTCTAATATCGGTTTCAATATCGGTTTCAATATCGGTTTCAATATCGGTTTTTGAATATCGGTTCTAATATCGGATTCAATATCGGTTTTATAATATCAGTTTTTCGATATAGGTTTTTCAATATCGGTTTTTCAATATCAGTTTTTCAATATTTGTTTTTCAATATCGGTTTTTCAATATCAGTTTTTCAATATTTGTTTTTCAATATCGGTTTTTCAATATCGGTTCAAATATCGGTTTCAATATCGGTTTTTGAATATCGGTTTTGCAATATCAGTTTTTCAATATCGGTTTTTGAATATCGGTTGTTCAATATCAGTTTTTCAGTATTTGTTTTTCAATATTTGTTTTTCAATATCGGTTTTTGAATATCGGTTCTAATATCGGATTCAATATCGGTTTTATAATATCAGTTTTTCGATATAGGTTTTTCAATATCGGTTTTTCAATATCACTTTTTCAATATTTGTTTTTCAATATCGGTTTTTCAATATCAGTTTTTTAATATTTGTTTTTGAATATCGGTTTTTGAATATCGGTTCTAATATCGGATTCAATATCGGTTTTGCAATATCAGTTTTTCGATATAGGTTTTTCAATATCGGTTTTTCAATATCAGTTTTTCAAGATTTGGTTTTCAATATCGGTTCTAATATCGGTTTCAATATCGGTTTTTCAATATCGGTTTTTCAATATCAGTTTTTCAATATTTGTTCTCCAATATCGGTTTTTGAATATCGGTTCTAATATCGGATTCAATATCGGTTTTTCAATATCGGTTTTTCAATATCAGTTTTTCGATATCAGTTTTTCAATATTTGTTTTTCAATATCGGTTTTTCAATATCGGTTCTAATATCGGTTTCAATATCGGTTTTTCAATATCGGTTTTTCAATATCGGTTTTTCAATATCAGTTTTTCAATATTTGTTCTCCAATATCGGTTTTTGAATATCGGTTCTAATATCGGATTCAATATCGGTTTTATAATATCAGTTTTTCGATATAGGTTTTTCAATATCGGTTTTTGAATATCGGTTTTTCAATATCAGTTTTTCAATATTTGCTTTTCAATATCGGTTTTTGAATATCGGTTCTAATGTCGGATTCAATATCGGTTTTGCAATATCAGTTTTTCGATATTGGTTTTTCAATATCGGTTTTTCAATATCGGTTTTTCAATATCAGTTTTTCAATATTTGGTTTCAATATCGGTTATTGAATATCAGTTTTTGAATATCGGTTCTAATATCGGTTTCAATATCGGTTTTTGAATATCGGTTTTGCAATATCAGTTTTTCAATATTTGTTCTCCAATATCAGTTTTTGAATATCGTTTCTAATATCGGATTCAATATCGGTTTTTCAATATCGGTTTTGCAATATCAGTTTTTCGATATAAGTTTTTCAATATTGGTTTTTCAATATCGCTTTTTCAATATTTGTTTTTCAATATCGGTTTTTCAATATCAGTTTTTCAATATTTGTTTGTCAATATCGGTTTTTGAATATCGGTTCTAATATCGGATTCAATATCGGTTTTTCAATATCGGTTTTTCAATATCAGTTTTTCAATATTTGTTCTCCAATATCGGTTTTTGAATATCGTTTCTAATATCGGATTCAATATCGGTTTTTCAATATCGGTTTTGCAATATCAGTTTTTCAATATAGATTTTTCAATATTTGTTTTTCAATATCGGGTTTTCAATATCAGTTTTTCAATATTTGGTTTTCAATATCGGTTTTTTAATATCGGTTCTAATATCGTTTTCAATATCGGTTTTTCAATATCGGTTTTTCAATTTCAGTTTTTCGATATCAGTTTTTCAATACTTGTTTTTCAATATCGGTTTTTCAATATCAGTTTTTCAATATTTGGTTTTCAATATCGGTTATTCGATATCAGTTTTTCAATATTTGTTCTCCAATATCGGTTTTTGAATATCGGTTCTAATATCGGATTCAATATCGGTTTTTCGATATCAGTTCTTCAATATTTGTTCTCCAATATCGGTTTTTTAATATCGGTTCTAATATCGTTTTCAATATCGGTTTTTCAATATCGGTTTTTCAATATCAGTTTTTCGATATAAGTTTTTCAATATTGGTTTTTCAATATCGCTTTTTCAATATTTGTTTTTCAATATCGGTTTTTCAATATCAGTTTTTCAATATTTGTTTGTCAATATCGGTTTTTGAATATCGGTTCTAATATCGGATTCAATATCGGTTTTTCAATATCGGTTTTTCAATATCAGTTTTTCAATATTTGTTCTCCAATATCGGTTTTTGAATATCGTTTCTAATATCGGATTCAATATCGGTTTTTCAATATCGTTTTGCAATATCAGTTTTTCAATATAGATTTTTCAATATTTGTTTTTCAATATCGGGTTTTCAATATCAGTTTTTCAATATTTGGTTTTCAATATCGGTTTTTTAATATCGGTTCTAATATCGTTTTCAATATCGGTTTTTCAATATCGGTTTTTCAATTTCAGTTTTTCGATATCAGTTTTTCAATACTTGTTTTTCAATATCGGTTTTTCAATATCAGTTTTTCAATATTTGGTTTTCAATATCGGTTATTCGATATCAGTTTTTCAATATTTGTTCTCCAATATCGGTTTTTGAATATCGGTTCTAATATCGGATTCAATATCGGTTTTTCGATATCAGTTCTTCAATATTTGTTCTCCAATATCGGTTTTTGAATATCGGTTCTAATATCGGATTCAATATCGGTTTTTCAATATCGGTTTTTCAATATTAGTTTTTCAATATTTGTTCTCCAATATCGGTTTTTGAATATCAGTTTTTCAATATTTGGTTTTCAATATCGGTTTTTCAATATCAGTTTTTCAATATTTGTTTTTCAATATCGGTTTTTCAATATCAGTTTTTCAATATTTGTTTTTGAATATCGGTTTTTGAATATCGGTTCTAATATCGGATTCAATATCGGTTTTGCAATATCAGTTTTTCGATATATTTTTTTCAATATCGGTTTTTCAATATCAGTTTTTCAAGATTTGGTTTTCAATATCGGTTCTAATATCGGTTTCAATATCGGTTTTTCAATATCGGTTTTTCAATATCGGTTTTTCAATATCAGTTTTTCAATATTTGTTCTCCAATATCGGTTTTTGAATATCGGTTCTAATATCGGATTCAATATCGGTTTTTCAATATCGGTTTTTCAATATCAGTTTTTCGATATCAGTTTTTCAATATTTGTTTTTCAATATCGGTTTTTCAATATCGGTTCTAATATCGGTTTCAATATCGGTTTTTCAATATCGGTTTTTCAATATCGGTTTTTCAATATCAGTTTTTCAATATTTGTTCTCCAATATCGGTTTTTGAATATCGGTTCTAATATCGGATTCAATATCGGTTTTATAATATCAGTTTTTCGATATAGGTTTTTCAATATCGGTTTTTGAATATCGGTTTTTCAATATCAGTTTTTCAATATTTGCTTTTCAATATCGGTTTTTGAATATCGGTTCTAATGTCGGATTCAATATCGGTTTTGCAATATCAGTTTTTCGATATAGGTTTTTCAATATCGGTTTTTCAATATCGGTTTTTCAATATCAGTTTTTCAATATTTGGTTTCAATATCGGTTATTGAATATCAGTTTTTGAATATCGGTTCTAATATCGGTTTCAATATCGGTTTTTGAATATCGGTTTTGCAATATCAGTTTTTCAATATTTGTTCTCCAATATCGGTTTTTGAATATCGTTTCTAATATCGGATTCAATATCGGTTTTTCAATATCGGTTTTGCAATATCAGTTTTTCGATATAAGTTTTTCAATATTGGTTTTTCAATATCGCTTTTTCAATATTTGTTTTTCAATATCGGTTTTTCAATATCAGTTTTTCAATATTTGTTTGTCAATATCGGTTTTTGAATATCGGTTCTAATATCGGATTCAATATCGGTTTTTCAATATCGGTTTTTCAATATCAGTTTTTCAATATTTGTTCTCCAATATCGGTTTTTGAATATCGTTTCTAATATCGGATTCAATATCGGTTTTTCAATATCGGTTTTGCAATATCAGTTTTTCAATATAGGTTTTTCAATATTTGTTTTTCAATATCGGGTTTTCAATATCAGTTTTTCAATATTTGGTTTTCAATATCGGTTTTTTAATATCGGTTCTAATATCGTTTTCAATATCGGTTTTTCAATATCGGTTTTTCAATTTCAGTTTTTCGATATCAGTTTTTCAATACTTGTTTTTCAATATCGGTTTTTCAATATCAGTTTTTCAATATTTGGTTTTCAATATCGGTTTTTCGATATCAGTTTTTAAATATTTGTTCTCCAATATCGGTTTTTGAATATCGGTTCTAATATCGGATTCAATATCGGTTTTTCGATATCAGTTCTTCAATATTTGTTCTCCAATATCGGTTTTTAAATATCGGTTCTAATATCGGATTCAATATCGGTTTTTCAATATCGGTTTTTCAATATCAGTTTTTCAATATTTGTTCTCCAATATCGGTTTTTGAATATCGTTTCTAATATCGGATTCAATATCGGTTTTTCAATATCGGTTTTGCAATATCAGTTTTTCGATATAAGTTTTTCAATATTGGTTTTTCAATATCGCTTTTTCAATATTTGTTTTTCAATATCGGTTTTTCAATATCAGTTTTTCAATATTTGTTTGTCAATATCGGTTTTTGAATATCGGTTCTAATATCGGATTCAATATCGGTTTTTCAATATCGGTTTT
>NW_027485461.1:0-37490 GCF_050908995.1 Andrena cerasifolii
GAAACAAAGAAACAAAGAAACAAAGAAACAAAGAAACAAAGAAACAAAGAAACAAAGAACAAAGAAACAAAGAAACAAAGAAACAAAGAAAAAAGAACCACCGAACCAACGAACCAACGAACCAACGAACCAACGAACCAACGAACCAACGAACAAACGAAAAAAAACGAAAAAACGACAAAACGAACAAACGAAAAAACGAAAAAACGACAAAACAAACAAACGAACAAACGAACAAACGAACAAACGAACAAACGAACAAACGAACAAACGAACAAACGAACAAACGAACAAACGAACAAACGAACAAACGAACAAACGAACAAACGAACAATCGAACAAAGAGACAAAGAAACAAAGAAACAAAGAAACAAAGAAACAAAGAAACAAAGAAAACAGAACCAACGAACCAACGAACCAACGAACCAACGAACCAACGAACCAACGAACCAACGAACCAACGAACCAACGAACCAACGAACCAACGAACCAACGAACCAACGAACCAACGAACCAACGAACCAACGAACCAACGAACCAACGAAACAACGAACCAACGAACCAACGAACCAACGAACCAACGAACCAACGAATCAACGAACCAACGAACCAACGAACCAACGAACCAACGAACCAACGCACCAACGAACCAGCGAACCAACGAACCAACGAACCAACGAACCAACGAACCAACGAACCAACGATCCAACGAACCAACGAAACAATGAACCAAGTAACCAACGAACAAACGAAAAAACGACAAAACGAACAAACGAACAAACGAACAAACGAACAAACGAATAAATGAACAAACGAACAAACGAACAATCGAACAATCGAACAAACGAACAAACGAACAAACGAACAAACGAACAAACGAACAAACGAACAAACGAACAAACGAACAAACGAACAAACGAACAAACGAACAAACGAACAAACGAACAAACGAACAAATGAACAAACGAACAAATGAACAATCGAACAAAGAGACAAAGAAACAAAGAAACAAAGAAACAAAGAAACAAAGAAACAAAGAAAACGAACCAACGAACCAACGAACCAACGAACCAACGAACCAACGAACCAACGAACCAACGAACCAACGAACCAACGAACCAACGAACCAACGAACCAACGAACCAACGAACCAACGAACCAACGAACCAACGAACCAACGAACCAACGAACCAACGAACCAACGAAACAACGAACCAACGAACCAACGAACCAACGAACCAACGAACCAACGAATCAACGAACCAACGAACCAACGAACCAACGAACCAACGAACCAACGCACCAACGAACCAGCGAACCAACGAACCAACGAACCAACGAACCAGCGAACAAACGAACCAACGAACCAACGAACCAACGAACCAACGAACCAACGAACCAACGAACCAACGAACCAACGAACCAACGAACCAACGAAACAACGAACCAACGAACCAACGAACAAACGAACAAACGAACAAACGAACAATCGAACAAACGAACAATCGAACAAACGAACAATCGAACAAAGAGACAAAGAAACAAGGAAACAAAGAAACAAACGAACCAACGAGCCAACGATCCAACGAACCAACGAACCAACGAACCAACGAACCAAAGAACCAACGAACCAACGAACCATCGAACAAGCGAAAAATCGAAACAACGAAACAAGGAAACAACGAAGCAACGAACCAACGAACAAACGAACAAACGAACAAACGAACAAACGAACAAACGAACAAACGAACAAACGAACAAACGAACAAACGAACAAACGAACAAACGAACAAACGAACAAACGAACAAACGAACAAACGAACAAACGAACAAACGAACAATCGAACAAAGAGACAAAGAAACAAAGAAACAAAGAAACAAAGAAACAAAGAAACAAAGAAAAACAGAACCAACGAACCAACGAACCAACGAACCAACGATCCAACAAACCAACGAACCAACGAACCAACGAACCAACGAACCAACGAACCAACGAACCAACGAACCAACGAACCAACGAACCAACGAACCAACGAACCAACGAACCAACGAAACAATGAACCAAGTAACCAACGAACAAACGAAAAAACGACAAAACGAACAAACGAACAAACGAACAAACGAACAAACGAACAAACGAATAAATGAACAAACGAACAAACGAACAATCGAACAATCGAACAAACGAACAAACGAACAAACGAACAAACGAACAAACGAACAAACGAACAAACGAACAAACGAACAAACGAACAAACGAACAAACGAACAAACGAACAAACGAACAATCGAACAAAGAGACAAAGAAACAAAGAAACAAAGAAACAAAGAAAAAACGAACCAACGAACCAACGAACCAACGAACCAACGAACCAACGAACCAACGAACCAACGAACCAACGAACCAACGAACCAACGAACCAACGAACCAACGAACCAACGAACCAACGAACCAACGAACCAACGAACCAACGAACCAACGAACCAACGAACCAACGAACCAACGAACCAACGAACCAACGAACCAACGAACCAACGAACCAACGAAACAACGAACCAACGAACCAACGAACCAACGAACCAACGAACCAACGAATCAACGAACCAACGAACCAACGAACCAACGAACCAACGAACCAACGAACCAACGAACCAGCGAACCAACGAACCAACGAACCAACGAACCAGCGAACAAACGAACCAACGAACCAACGAACCAACGAACCAACGAACCAACGAACCAACGAACCAACGAACCAACGAACCAACGAACCAACGAACCAATGAACCAACGAACTCACGAACAAACGAACAAGCGAACAAACGAACAAACGAACAAACGAACAATCGAACAAAGAGACAAAGAAACAAGGAAACAAAGAAACAAACGAACCAACGAGCCAACGATCCAACGAACCAACGAACCAACGAACCAACGAACCAAAGAACCAACGAACCAACGAACCAACGAACAAGCGAAAAATCGAAACAACGAAACAAGGAAACAACGAAGCAACGAACCAACGAACAAACGAACAAACGAACAAACGAACAAACGAACAAACGAACAAACGAACAAACGAACAAACGAACAAACGAACAAACGAACAAACGAACAAACGAACAAACGAAACAAACGAACAAAACGAACAAACGAACAAACGAACAAACGAACAAACGAACAAACGAACAAACGAACAAACGAACAAACGAACAAACGAACAAACGAACAAACGAACAAACGAACAAACGAACAAACGAACAAACGAACAATCGAACAAACGAACAAACGAACAAACGAACAAACGAACAAACGGACAAACGAACCAACGAACAAACGAACAAACGAACAAGCGAACAAAGAGACAAAGAAACAAAGAAACAAAGAAACAAAGAAACAAAAGAAACAAAGAAACAAAGAAACAAAGAAACAAAGAAACAAAGAAACAAAGAAACAAAGAAACAAAGAAACAAAGAAACAAAGAAACAAAGAAACAAAGAAACAAAGAAACAAAGAAACAAAGAAACAAAGAAACAAAGAAACAAAGAAACAAAGAAACAAAGAAACAAAGAAACAAAGAAACAAAGAAACAAAGAAACAAAGAAACAAAGAAACAAAGAAACAAAGAAACAAAGAAACAAAGAAACAAAGAAACAAAGAAAAACAAAGAAACAAAGAAACAAAGAAAAAAGAACCACCGAACCAACGAACCAACGAACCAACGAACCAACGAACCAACGAACCAACGAACCAACGAACCAACGAACAAACGAAAAAAACGAAAAAACGACAAAACGAACAAACGAAAAAACGAAAAAACGACAAAACAAACAAACGAACAAACGAACAAACGAACAAACGAACAAACGAACAAACGAACAAACGAACAAACGAACAAACGAACAAACGAACAAACGAACAAACGAATAAAAGAACAAACGAACAAACGAACAAACGAACAAACGAACAAACGAACAAACGAACAATCGAACAAACGAACAAACGAACCAACGAACCAACGAACCAACGAACCAACGAAACAAAGAACCAACGAACCAACGAACCAACGAACCAACGAACCAACGAACCAACGAACCAACGATCCAACAAACCAACGAACGAACGAACCAACGAACCAACGAACCAACGAACCAACGAACCAACGAACCAACGAACCAACGAACCAACGAACCAACGAAACAACGAACCAACGAAACAATGAACCAAGTAACCAACGAACAAACGAAAAAACGACAAAACGAACAAACGAACAAACGAACAAACGAACAAACGAATAAATGAACAAACGAACAAACGAACAATCGAACAATCGAACAAACGAACAAACGAACAAACGAACAAACGAACAAACGAACAAACGAACAAACGAACAAACGAACAAACGAACAAACGAACAAACGAACAAACGAACAAACGAACAAACGAACAAACGAACAAATGAACAAACGAACAAACGAACAATCGAACAAAGAGACAAAGAAACAAAGAAACAAAGAAACAAAGAAAAAACGAACCACCGAACCAACGAACCAACGAACCAACGAACCAACGAACCAAAGAACCAACGAACCAACGAACCAACGAACCAACGAAACAACGAACCAACGAACCAACGAACAAACGAAAAAACGACAAAACGAACAAACGAACAAACGAACAAACGAATAAAAGAACAAACGAACAAACGAACAAACGAACAAACGAACAAACGAACAAACGAACAAACGAACAAACGAACAAACGAACAAACGAACAAACGAACAAACGAACAAACGAACAAACGAACAAACGAACAAACGAACAAACGAACAAACGAACAAACGAACAAACGAACAAACGAACAAACGAACAAACGAACAAACGAACAAACGAACAAACGAACAAACGAACAATCGAACAAACGAACAAACGAACAAACGAACAAACGAACAAACGAACAAACGAACAAACGAACAATCGAACAAAGAGACAAAGAAACAAAGAAACAAAGAAAAAACGAACCAACGAACCAACGAACCAACGAACCAACGAACCAACGAACCAACGAACCAACGAACCAACGAACCAACGAACCAACGAACCAACGAACCAACGAACCAACGAACCAATGAACCAACGAACTCACGAACAAACGAACAAGCGAACAAACGAACAAACGAACAAACGAACAATCGAACAAAGAGACAAAGAAACAAGGAAACAAAGAAACAAACGAACCAACGAGCCAACGATCCAACGATCCAACGAACCAACGAACCAACGAACCAACGAACCAAAGAACCAACGAACCAACGAACCAACGAACAAGCGAAAAATCGAAACAACGAAACAAGGAAACAACGAAACAACGAACCAACGAACAAACGAACAAAGTAACAAACGAACAAACGAACAAACGAACAAACGAACAAACGAACAAACGAACAAACGAACAAACGAACAAACGAACAAACGAACAAACGAACAAACGAACAAACGAACAAACGAACAAACGAACAAACGAACAAACGAACAAACGAACAAACGAACAAACGAACAAACGAACAAACGAACAAACGAACAAACGAACAAACGAACAAACGAACAAACGAACAAACGAACAAACGAACAAACGAACAAACGAACAAACGAACAAACGAACAAACGAACAAACGAACAAACGAACAAACGAACAAACGAACAAACGAACAAACGAACAAACGAACAAACGAACAAACGAACAAACGAACAAACGAACAAACGAACAAACGAACAAACGAACAAACGAACAAACGAACAAACGAACAAACGAACAAACGAACAAACGAACAAACGAACAAACGAACAATCGAACAAAGAGACAAAGAAACAAAGAAACAAAGAAACAAAGAAACAAAGAAACAAAGAAACAAAGAAAAACAGAACCAACGAACCAACGAACCAACGAACCAACGAACCAACGAACCAACGAACCAACGAACCAACGAACCAACGAACCAACGAACCAACGAACCAACGAACCAACGAACCAACGAACCAATGAAACAACGAACCAACGAACCAACGAACAAACGAAAAAACGACAAAACGAACAAACGAACAAACGAACAAACGAACAAACGAACAAACGAACAAACGAATAAAAGAACAAACGAACAAACGAACAAACGAACAAACGAACAAACGAACAAACGAACAAACGAACAAACGAACAAACGAACAAACGAACAAACGAACAAACGAACAAACGAACAAACGAACAAACGAACAAACGAACAAACGAACAAACGAACAAACGAACAAACGAACAAACGAACAAACGAACAAACGAACAAACGAACAAACGAACAATCGAACAAACGAACAAACGAACAAACGAACAAACGAACAAACGAACAAACGAACAAACGAACAAACGAACAAACGAACAAACGAACAAACGAACAAACGAACAAACGGACAAACGAACCAACGAACAAACGAACAAACGAACAAGCGAACAAAGAGACAAAGAAACAAAGAAACAAAGAAACAAAGAAAAAAAGAACCAACGAACCAACGAACCAACGAACCAACGAACCAACGAACCAACAAACCAACGAACGAACGAACCAACGAAACAACGAACCAACGAACCAACGAACAAACGAAAAAAACGAAAAAAAACGAAAAAACGACAAAACGAACAAACGAACAAACAAACAAAGAATAAACGAACAAACGAACAAACGAACAATCGAACAATCGAACAAACGAACAAACGAACAAACGAACAAACGAAGAAACGAACAAACGAACAATCGAACAAAGGAACAAACGAACCAACGAACAAACGAACAAACGAACAATCGAACAATCGAACAAACGAACAATCGAACAAACGAACAAACGAACAAACGAACAAACGAACAATCGAACAAAGAGACAAAGAAACAAAGAAACAAAGAAAAAAACGAACCAACGAACCAACGAACCAACGAACCAACGAACCTACGAACAAACGAAAAAACGACAAAACGAACAAACGAACAAACGAACAAACGATCAAACGAATAAATGAACAAACGAACAAACGAACAATCGAACAATCGAACAAACGAACAAACGAACAAACGAACAAACGAACAAACGAACAAACGAACAAACGAACAAACGAACAAACGAACAAACGAACAAACGAACAAACGAACAAACGAACAAACGAACAAACGAACAAACGAACAAACGAACAAACGAACAATCGAACAAACGAACAAACGAACAAACGAACAAACGAACAAACGAACAAACGAACAATCGAACAAAGAGACAAAGAAACAAAGAAACAAAGAAACAAAGAAACAAAGAAAAAAAGAACCACCGAACCAACGAACCAACGAACCAACGAACCAACGAACCAACGAACCAACGAACCAACGAACCAACGAACCAACGAACCAACGAACCAACGAACCAACGAACCAACGAACCAACGAAACAACGAACCAACGAACCAACGAACAAACGAAAAAACGACAAAACGAACAAACGAACAAACGAACAAACGAATAAAAGAACAAACGAACAAACGAACAAACGAACAAACGAACAAACGAACAAACGAACAAACGAACAATCGAACAAAGGAACAAACGAACCAACGAACAAACGAACAAACGAACAATCGAACAATCGAACAAACGAACAATCGAACAAACGAACATACGAACAAACGAACAAACGAACAAACGAACAATCGAACAAACGAACAAACGAACAAACGAACAAACGAACAAACGAACAAACGAACAATCGAACAAAGAGACAAAGAAACAAAGAAACAAAGAAAAAAACGAACCAACGAACCAACGAACCAACGAACCAACGAACCAACGAACCAACGAACCAACGAACCAACGAACCAACGAACCAACGAACCAACGAACAAACGAAAAAACGACAAAACGAACAAACGAACAAACGAACAAACGAACAAACGAATAAATGAACAAACGAACAAACGAACAATCGAACAATCGAACAAACGAACAAACGAACAAACGAACAAACGAACAAACGAACAAACGAACAAACGAACAAACGAACAAACGAACAAACGAACAAACGAACAAACGAACAAACGAACAAACGAACAAACGAACAAACGAAAAAACGAACCAACGAAACAACGAAACAACGAACCAACGAACAAACGAACAAACGAACAAACGAACAAACGAACAAACGAACAAACGAACAAACAAACAAACGAACAAACGAACAAACGAACAAACGAACAAACGAACAAACGAACAAACGGACAAACGAACCAACGAACAAACGAACAAACGAACAAGCGAACAAAGAGACAAAGAAACAAAGAAACAAAGAAACAAAGAAAAAAAGAACCAACGAACCAACGAACCAACGAACCAACGAACCAACGAACCAACAAACCAACGAACAAACGAAAAAACGACAAAACGAACAAACGAACAAACGAACAAACGAATAAAAGAACAAACGAACAAACGAACAAACGAACAAACGAACAAACGAACAAACGAACAAACGAACAAACGAACAAACGAACAAACGAACAAACGAACAAACGAACAAACGAACAAACGAACAAACGAACAAACGAACAAACGAACAAACGAACAAACGAACAAACGAACAAACGAACAAACGAACAAACGAACAAACGAACAAACGAACAAACGAACAAACGAACAAACGAACAAACGAACAAACGAACAAACGAACAAACGAACAAACGAACAAACGAACAATCGAACAAACGAACAAACGAACAAACGAACAAACGAACAAACGAACAAACGAACAATCGAACAAAGAGACAAAGAAACAAAGAAACAAAGAAACAAAGAAACCAACGAACCAACGAACCAACGAACCAACGAACCAATGAACCAACGAACTCACGAACAAACGAACAAGCGAACAAACGAACAAACGAACAAACGAACAAACGAACAAACGAACAAACGAACAAACGAACCAACGAACAAACGAAAAAACGAACCAACGAAACAACGAAACAACGAACCAACGAACAAACGAACAAACGAACAAACGAACAAACGAACAAACGAACAAACGAACAAACGAACAAACGAACAAACGAACAAACGAACAAACGAACAAACGAACAAACGAACAAACGAACAAACGAACAAACGAACAAACGAACAAACGGACAAACGAACCAACGAACAAACGAACAAACGAACAAGCGAACAAAGAGACAAAGAAACAAAGAAACAAAGAAAAAAAGAACCAACGAACCAACGAACCAACGAACCAACGAACCAACGAACCAACGAACCAACAAACCAACGAACGAACGAACCAACGAAACAACGAACCAACGAACCAACGAACAAACGAACAAACAAACAAAGAATAAACGAACAAACGAACAAACGAACAATCGAACAATCGAACAAACGAACAAACGAACAAACGAACAAACGAACAAACGAACAAACGAACAAACGAACAAACGAA
Organism: Andrena cerasifolii; assembly: GCF_050908995.1. Classification (NCBI taxonomy): domain Eukaryota; kingdom Metazoa; phylum Arthropoda; class Insecta; order Hymenoptera; family Andrenidae; genus Andrena; species Andrena cerasifolii. The sequence goes on from NW_027485461.1 coordinate 9,515, forward strand.
CAATCGAACAAAGGAACAAACGAACCAACGAACAAACGAACAAACGAACAATCGAACAATCGAACAAACGAACAATCGAACAAACGAACAAACGAACAAACGAGCAAACGAACAATCGAACAAAGAGACAAAGAAACAAAGAAACAAAGAAAAAACGAACCAACGAACCAACGAACCAACGAACCAACGAACCAACGAACCAACGAACCAACGAACCAACGAACAAACGAAAAAACGACAAAACGAACAAACGATCAAACGAACAAACGATCAAACGAATAAATGAACAAACGAACAAACGAACAATCGAACAATCGAACAAACGAACAAACGAACAAACGAACAAACGAACAAACGAACAAACGAACAAACGAACAAACGAACAAACGAACAAACGAACAAACGAACAAACGAACAAACGAACAAACGAACAAACGAACAATCGAACAAACGAACAAACGAACAAACGAACAAACGAACAAACGAACAATCGAACAAAGAGACAAAGAAACAAAGAAACAAAGAAACAAAGAAACCAACGAACCAACGAACCAACGAACCAACGAACCAACGAACCAACGAACCAACGAACCAACGAACCAACGAACAAACGAAAAAACGACAAAACGAACAAACGATCAAACGAACAAACGATCAAACGAATAAATGAACAAACGAACAAACGAACAATCGAACAATCGAACAAACGAACAAACGAACAAACGAACAAACGAACAAACGAACAAACGAACAATCGAACAAACGAACAAACGAACAAACGAACAAACGAACAAACGAACAAACGAACAAACGGACAAACGAACCAACGAACAAACGAACAAACGAACAAGCGAACAAAGAGACAAAGAAACAAAGAAACAAAGAAACAAAGAAAAAAAGAACCAACGAACCAACGAACCAACGAACCAACGAACCAACGAACCAACAAACCAACGAACAAACGAAAAAACGACAAAACGAACAAACGAACAAACGAACAAACGAATAAAAGAACAAACGAACAAACGAACAAACGAACAAACGAACAAACGAACAAACGAACAAACGAACAAACGAACAAACGAACAAACGAACAAACGAACAAACGAACAAACGAACAAACGAACAAACGAACAAACGAACAAACGAACAAACGAACAAACGAACAAACGAACAAACGAACAAACGAACAAACGAACAAACGAACAAACGAACAAACGAACAAACGAACAAACGAACAAACGAACAATCGAACAAACGAACAAACGAACAAACGAACAAACGAACAAACGAACAAACGAACAATCGAACAAAGAGACAAAGAAACAAAGAAACAAAGAAACAAAGAAACCAACGAACCAACGAACCAACGAACCAACGAACCAATGAACCAACGAACTCACGAACAAACGAACAAGCGAACAAACGAACAAACGAACAAACGAACAAACGAACAAACGAACAAACGAACAAACGAACCAACGAACAAACGAAAAAACGAACCAACGAAACAACGAAACAACGAACCAACGAACAAACGAACAAACGAACAAACGAACAAACGAACAAACGAACAAACGAACAAACGAACAAACGAACAAACGAACAAACGAACAAACGAACAAACGAACAAACGAACAAACGAACAAACGAACAAACGGACAAACGAACCAACGAACAAACGAACAAACGAACAAGCGAACAAAGAGACAAAGAAACAAAGAAACAAAGAAAAAAAGAACCAACGAACCAACGAACCAACGAACCAACGAACCAACGAACCAACGAACCAACAAACCAACGAACGAACGAACCAACGAAACAACGAACCAACGAACCAACGAACAAACGAACAAACAAACAAAGAATAAACGAACAAACGAACAAACGAACAATCGAACAATCGAACAAACGAACAAACGAACAAACGAACAAACGAACAAACGAACAAACGAACAAACGAACAAACGAACAATCGAACAAAGGAACAAACGAACCAACGAACAAACGAACAAACGAACAATCGAACAATCGAACAAACGAACAATCGAACAAACGAACAAACGAACAAACGAGCAAACGAACAATCGAACAAAGAGACAAAGAAACAAAGAAACAAAGAAAAAACGAACCAACGAACCAACGAACCAACGAACCAACGAACCAACGAACCAACGAACCAACGAACCAACGAACCAACGAACCAACGAACAAACGAAAAAACGACAAAACGAACAAACGATCAAACGAACAAACGATCAAACGAATAAATGAACAAACGAACAAACGAACAATCGAACAATCGAACAAACGAACAAACGAACAAACGAACAAACGAACAAACGAACAAACGAACAAACGAACAAACGAACAAACGAACAAACGAACAAACGAACAAACGAACAAACGAACAAACGAACAAACGAACAATCGAACAAACGAACAAACGAACAAACGAACAAACGAACAAACGAACAAACGAACAATCGAACAAAGAGACAAAGAAACAAAGAAACAAAGAAACAAAGAAACAAAGAAACAAAGAAACAAAGAAACAAAGAAACAAAGAAAAAAAGAACCACCGAACCAACGAACCAACGAACCAACGAACCAACGAACCAACGAACCAACGAACCAACGAAACAACGAACCAACGAACCAACGAACAAACGAAAAAACGACAAAACGAACAAACGAACAAACGAACAAACGAATAAAAGAACAAACGAACAAACGAACAAACGAACAAACGAACAAACGAACAAACGAACAAACGAATAAAAGAACAAACGAACAAACGAACAAACGAACAAAGTAACAAACGAACAAACGAACAAACGAACAAACGAACAAACGAACAAACGAACAAACGAACAAACGAACAAACGAACAAACGAACAAACGAACAAACGAACAAACGAACAAACGAACAAACGAACAAACGAACAAACGAACAAACGAACAAACGAACAAACGAACAAACGAACAAACGAACAAACGAACAAACGAACAAACGAACAAACGAACAAACGAACAAACGAACAAACGAACAAACGAACAAACGAACAAACGAACAAACGAACAAACGAACAAACGAACAAACGAACAAACGAACAAACGAACAAACGAACAAACGAACAAACGAACAAACGAACAAACGAACAAACGAACAAACGAACAAACGAACAAACGAACAAACGAACAAACGAACAAACGAACAAACGAACAAACGAACAATCGAACAAACGAACAAACGAACAAACGAACAAACGAACAAACGAACAAACGAACAATCGAACAAAGAGACAAAGAAACAAAGAAACAAAGAAACAAAGAAACAAAGAAACAAAGAAAAAAAGAACCACCGAACCAACGAACCAACGAACCAACGAACCAACGAACCAACGAACCAACGAACCAACGAACCAACGAACCAACGAACCAACGAACCAACGAACCAACGATCCAACGAACCAATGAAACAACGAACCAACGAACCAACGAACAAACGAAAAAACGACAAAACGAACAAACGAACAAACGAACAAACGAATAAAAGAACAAACGAACAAACGAACAAACGAACAAACGAACAAACGAACAAACGAACAAACGAACAAACGAACAAACGAACAAACGAACAAACGAACAAACGAACAAACGAACAAACGAACAAACGAACAAACGAACAAACGAACAAACGAACAATCGAACAAACGAACAAACGAACAAACGAACAAACGAACAAACGAACAAACGAACAAACGAACAAACGAACAATCGAACAAAGAGACAAAGAAACAAAGAAACAAAGAAAAAAACGAACCAACGAACCAACGAACCAACGAACCAACGAACCAACGAACCAACGAACCAACGAACCAACGAACCAACGAACCAACGAAACAACGAACCAACGAACCAACGAACCAACGAACCAATGAACCAACGAACTCACGAACAAACGAACAAGCGAACAAACGAACAAACGAACAAACGAACAATCGAACAAAGAGACAAAGAAACAAGGAAACAAAGAAACAAACGAACCAACGAGCCAACGATCCAACGAACCAACGAACCAACGAACCAACGAACCAAAGAACCAACGAACCAACGAACCAACGAACAAGCGAAAAATCGAAACAACGAAACAAGGAAACAACGAAACAACGAACCAACGAACAAACGAACAAACGAACAAACGAACAAACGAAACAACGAAACAACGAAACAACGAAACAACGAAGCAACGAAACAACGAAACAACGAAACAACGAAACAAAGAAACAACGAAACAACGAAACAACGAAGCAACGAAGCAACGAAACAACGAAACAACGAAACAACGAAACAACGAAACAACGAAACAACGAACCAACGAACCAACGAACCAACGAACCAACGAACCAACGAACCAACGAACCAACGAACAAACGAACAAACGAAGAAACGAACAAACGAACAAACGAACAAACGAACAAACGAACAAACGAACAAACGAACAAACGAACAAACGAACAAACGAACAAACGAACAAACGAACAAACGAACAACGTGACAAAGAAACAAAAGAACCAACGAAACAACGAACAAACGAACAAGCGAACAAACGAACAAACGAACAAACGAACAATCGAACAAAGAGACAAAGAAACAAGGAAACAAAGAAACAAACGAACCAACGAGCCAACGATCCAACGAACCAACGAACCAACGAACCAACGAACCAAAGAACCAACGAACCAACGAACCAACGAACAAGCGAAAAATCGAAACAACGAAACAAGGAAACAACGAAACAACGAACCAACGAACCAACGAACAAACGAACAAACGAACAAACGAACAAACGAACAAACGAACAAACGAACAAACGAACAAACGAACAAACGAACAAACGAACAAACGAACAAACGAACAAACGAACAAACGAACAAACGAACAAACGAACAAACGAACAAACGAACAAACGAACAAACGAACAAACGAACAAACGAACAAACGAACAAACGAACAAACGAACAAACGAACAAACGAACAAACGAACAAACGAACAAACGAACAAACGAACAAACGAACAAACGAACAAACGAACAAACGAACAAACGAACAAACGAACAAACGGACAAACGAACCAACGAACAAACGAACAAACGAACAAGCGAACAAAGAGACAAAGAAACAAAGAAACAAAGAAACAAAGAAACAAAGAAACAAAGAAACAAAGAAACAAAGAAACAAAGAAACAAAGAAACAAAGAAACAAAGAAACAAAGAAACAAAGAAACAAAGAAACAAAGAAACAAAGAAACAAAGAAACAAAGAAACAAAGAAACAAAGAAACAAAGAAACAAAGAAACAAAGAAAAAAAGAACCACCGAACCAACGAACCAACGAACCAACGAACCAACGAACCAACGAACCAACGAACCAACAAACCAACGAACGAACGAACCAACGAAACAACGAACCAACGAACCAACGAACAAACGAAAAAAACGAAAAAACGACAAAACGAACAAACGAAAAAACGAAAAAACGACAAAACAAACAAACGAACAAACGAACAAACGAACAAACGAACAAACGAACAAACGAATAAAAGAACAAACGAACAAACGAACAAACGAACAAACGAACAAACGAACAATCGAACAAACGAACAAACGAACCAACGAACCAACGAACCAACGAAACAACGAACCAACGAACCAACGAACCAACGAACCAACGAACCAACGAACCAACGAACCAACGAACCAACGATCCAACAAACCAACGAACCAACGAACCAACGAACCAACGAACCAACGAACCAACGAACCAACGAACCAACGAACCAACGAACCAACGAACCAACGAACCAACGAACCAACGAACCAACGAACCAACGAAACAATGAACCAAGTAACCAACGAGCAAACGAAAAAACGACAAAACGAACAAACGAACAAACGAACAAACGAACAAACGAACAAACGAACAAACGAACAAACGAACAAACGAACAAACGAACAAACGAACAAACGAACAAACGAACAAACGAACAAACGAACAAACGAACAAACGAACAAACGAACAAACGAACAAACGAACAAACGAACAAACGAACAAACGAACAAACGAACAAACGAACAAACGAACAAACGAACAAACGAACAAACGAACAAACGAACAAACGAACAAACGAACAAACGAACAAACGAACAAACGAACAAACGAACAAACGAACAAACGAACAAACGAACAAACGAACAAACGAACAAACGAACAAACGAACAAACGGACAAACGAACCAACGAACAAACGAACAAACGAACAAGCGAACAAAGAGACAAAGAAACAAAGAAACAAAGAAACAAAGAAACAAAGAAACAAAGAAACAAAGAAACAAAGAAACAAAGAAACAAAGAAACAAAGAAACAAAGAAACAAAGAAACAAAGAAACAAAGAAACAAAGAAACAAAGAAACAAAGAAACAAAGAAACAAAGAAACAAAGAAACAAAGAAACAAAGAAACAAAGAAACAAAGAAACAAAGAAACAAAGAAACAAAGAAACAAAGAAACAAAGAAACAAAGAAACAAAGAAAAAAGAACCACCGAACCAACGAACCAACGAACCAACGAACCAACGAACCAACGAACCAACGAACCAACAAACCAACGAACGAACGAACCAACGAAACAACGAACCAACGAACCAACGAACAAACGAAAAAAACGAAAAAACGACAAAACGAACAAACGAAAAAACGAAAAAACGACAAAACAAACAAACGAACAAACGAACAAACGAACAAACGAACAAACGAACAAACGAATAAAAGAACAAACGAACAAACGAACAAACGAACAAACGAACAAACGAACAATCGAACAAACGAACAAACGAACCAACGAACCAACGAACCAACGAAACAACGAACCAACGAACCAACGAACCAACGAACCAACGAACCAACGAACCAACGAACCAACGATCCAACAAACCAACGAACCAACGAACCAACGAACCAACGAACCAACGAACCAACGAACCAACGAACCAACGAACCAACGAACCAACGAACCAACGAACCAACGAACCAACGAAACAATGAACCAAGTAACCAACGAGCAAACGAAAAAACGACAAAACGAACAAACGAACAAACGAACAAACGAACAAACGAACAAACGAATAAATGAACAAACGAACAAACGAACAAACGAACAAACGAACAAACGAACAAACGAACAAACGAACAAACGAACAAACGAACAAACGAACAAACGAACAAACGAACAAACGAACAAACGAACAAACGAACAAACGAACAAACGAACAAACGAACAAACGAACAAACGAACAAACGAACAATCGAACAAACGAACAAACGAACAAACGAACAAACGAACAAACGAACAAACGAACAATCGAACAAAGAGACAAAGAAACAAAGAAACAAAGAAACCAACGAACCAACGAACCAACGAACCAACGAACCAATGAACCAACGAACTCACGAACAAACGAACAAGCGAACAAACGAACAAACGAACAAACGAACAATCGAACAAAGAGACAAAGAAACAAGGAAACAAAGAAACAAACGAACCAACGAGCCAACGAACCAACGAACCAACGAACCAACGAACCAACGAACCAAAGAACCAACGAACCAACGAACCAACGAACAAGCGAAAAATCGAACAAACGAACAAACGAACAAACGAACAAACGAACAAACGAACAAACGAACAAACGAACAAACGAACAAACGAACAAACGAACAAACGAACAAACGAACAAACGAACAAACGAACCAACGAACAAACGAAAAAACGAACCAACGAAACAACGAAACAACGAACCAACGAACAAACGAACAAACGAACAAACGAACAAACGAACAAACGAACAAACGAACAAACGAACAAACGAACAAACGAACAAACGAACAAACGAACAAACGAACAAACGAACAAACGAACAAACGAACAAACGAACAAACGGACAAACGAACCAACGAACAAACGAACAAACGAACAAGCGAACAAAGAGACAAAGAAACAAAGAAACAAAGAAACAAAGAAAAAAAGAACCAACGAACCAACGAACCAACGAACCAACGAACCAACGAACCAACAAACCAACGAACGAACGAACCAACGAAACAACGAACCAACGAACCAACGAACAAACGAAAAAAACGAAAAAAAACGAAAAAACGACAAAACGAACAAACGAACAAACAAACAAAGAATAAACGAACAAACGAACAAACGAACAATCGAACAATCGAACAAACGAACAAACGAACAAACGAACAAACGAAGAAACGAAGAAACGAACAATCGAACAAAGGAACAAACGAACCAACGAACAAACGAACAAACGAACAATCGAACAATCGAACAAACGAACAATCGAACAAACGAACAAACGAACAAACGAACAAACGAACAATCGAACAAAGAGACAAAGAAACAAAGAAACAAAGAAAAAAACGAACCAACGAACCAACGAACCAACGAACCAACGAACCAACGAACCAACGAACCAACGAACCAACGAACAAACGAAAAAACGACAAAACGAACAAACGAACAAACGAACAAACGATCAAACGAATAAATGAACAAACGAACAAACGAACAATCGAACAATCGAACAAACGAACAAACGAACAAACGAACAAACGAACAAACGAACAAACGAACAAACGAACAAACGAACAAACGAACAAACGAACAAACGAACAAACGAACAAACGAACAAACGAACAAACGAACAATCGAACAAACGAACAAACGAACAAACGAACAAACGAACAAACGAACAAACGAACAAACGAACAAGCGAACAAAGAGACAAAGAAACAAAGAAACAAAGAAACAAAGAAACAAAGAAACAAAGAAACAAAGAAACAAAGAAACAAAGAAACAAAGAAACAAAGAAAAAAGAAACAAAGAAACAAAGAAACAAAGAAACAAAGAAACAAAGAAACAAAGAAACAAAGAAACAAAGAAACAAAGAAACAAAGAAACAAAGAAACAAAGAAACAAAGAAACAAAGAAACAAAGAAACAAAGAAACAAAGAAAAAAAGAACCACCGAACCAACGAACCAACGAACCAACGAACCAACGAACGAACGAACCAACGAACCAACAAACCAACGAACGAACGAACCAACGAAACAACGAACCAACGAACCAACGAACAAACGAAAAAAACGAAAAAACGACAAAACGAACAAACGAAAAAACGAAAAAAACGACAAAACAAACAAACGAACAAACGAACAAACGAACAAACGAACAAACGAACAAACGAATAAAAGAACAAACGAACAAACGAACAAACGAACAAACGAACAAACGAACAATCGAACAAACGAACAAACGAACCAACGAACCAACGAACCAACGAAACAACGAACCAACGAACCAACGAACCAACGAACCAACGAACCAACGAACCAACGAACCAACGATCCAACAAACCAACGAACCAACGAACCAAAGAACCAACGAACCAACGAACCAACGAACCAACGAACCAACGAACCAACGAACCAACGAACCAACGAACCAACGAACCAACGAACCAACGAACCAACGAAACAATGAACCAAGTAACCAACGAACAAACGAAAAAACGACAAAACGAACAAACGAACAAACGAACAAACGAACAAACGAACAAACGAATAAATGAACAAACGAACAAACGAACAAACGAACAAACGAACAAACGAACAAACGAACAAACGAACAAACGAACAAACGAACAAACGAACAAACGAACAAACGAACAAACGAACAAACGAACAAACGAACAAACGAACAAACGAACAAACGAACAAACGAACAAACGAACAAACGAACAAACGAACAAACGAACAAACGAACAAACGAACAAACGAACAAACGAACAAACGAACAAACGAACCAACGAACAAACGAAAAAACGAACCAACGAAACAACGAAACAACGAACCAACGAACAAACGAACAAACGAACAAACGAACAAACGAACAAACGAACAAACGAACAAACGAACAAACGAACAAACGAACAAACGAACAAACGAACAAACGAACAAACGAACAAACGAACAAACGAACAAACGGACAAACGAACCAACGAACAAACGAACAAACGAACAAGCGAACAAAGAGACAAAGAAACAAAGAAACAAAGAAACAAAGAAAAAAAGAACCAACGAACCAACGAACCAACGAACCAACGAACCAACGAACCAACGAACCAACAAACCAACGAACGAACGAACCAACGAAACAACGAACCAACGAACCAACGAACAAACGAAAAAAAACGAAAAAAAACGAAAAAACGACAAAACGAACAAACGAACAAACAAACAAAGAATAAACGAACAAACGAACAAACGAACAATCGAACAATCGAACAAACGAACAAACGAACAAACGAACAAACGAAGAAACGAACAAACGAACAATCGAACATAGGAACAAACGAACAAACGAACCAACGAACAAACGAACAAACGAACAATCGAACAATCGAACAAACGAACAATCGAACAAACGAACAAACGAACAAACGAACAAACGAACAATCGAACAAAGAGACAAAGAAACAAAGAAACAAAGAAAAAAACGAACCAACGAACCAACGAACCAACGAACCAACGAACCAACGAACCAACGAACCAACGAACAAACGAAAAAACGACAAAACGAACAAACGAACAAACGAACAAACGATCAAACGAATAAATGAACAAACGAACAAACGAACAATCGAACAATCGAACAAACGAACAAACGAACAAACGAACAAACGAACAAACGAACAAACGAACAAACGAACAAACGAACAAACGAACAAACGAACAAACGAAAAAACGAACAAACGAACAAACGAACAAACGAACAAACGAACAAACGAACAAACGAACAAACGAACAAACGAACAATCGAACAAACGAACAAACGAACAAACGAACAAACGAACCAACGAACAAACGAACAAACGAACAATCGAACAAAGAGACAAAGAAACAAAGAAACAAAGAAACAAAGAAACAAAGAAAAAAGAACCACCGAACCAACGAACCAACGAACCAACGAACCAACGAACCAACGAACCAACGAACCAACGAACCAACGAACCAACGAACCAACGAACCAACGAACCAACGAACCAACGAACCAACGAACCAACGAAACAACGAACCAACGAACCAACGAACAAACGAAAAAACGACAAAACGAACAAACGAACAAACGAACAAACGAATAAAAGAACAAACGAACAAACGAACAAACGAACAAACGAACAAACGAACAAACGAACAAACGAACAAACGAACAAACGAACAAACGAACAAACGAACAAACGAACAAACGAACAAACGAACAAACGAACAAACGAACAAACGAACAAACGAACAAACGAACAAACGAACAAACGAACAAACGAACAAACGAACAAACGAACAAGCGAACAAACGAACAAACGAACAAACGAACAATCGAACAAACGAACAAACGAACAAACGAACAAACGAACAAACGAACAAACGAACAAACGAACAATCGAACAAAGAGACAAAGAAACAAAGAAACAAAGAAAAAAACGAACCAACGAACCAACGAACCAACGAACCAACGAACCAACGAACCAACGAACCAACGAACCAACGAACCAACGAACCAACGAACCAACGAACCAACGAACCAACGAACCAATGAACCAACGAACTCACGAACAAACGAACAAGCGAACAAACGAACAAACGAACAAACGAACAATCGAACAAAGAGACAAAGAAACAAGGAAACAAAGAAACAAACGAACCAACGAACCAACGATCCAACGAACCAACGAACCAACGAACCAACGAACCAAAGAACCAACGAACCAACGAACCAACGAACAAGCGAAAAATCGAAACAACGAAACAACGAACCAACGAACAAACGAACAAACGAACAAACGAACAAACGAACAAACGAACAAACGAACAAACGAACAAACGAACAAACGAACAAACGAACAAACGAACAAACGAACAAACGAACAAACGAACAAACGAACAAACGAACAAACGGACAAACGAACCAACGAACAAACGAACAAACGAACAAGCGAACAAAGAGACAAAGAAACAAAGAAACAAAGAAACAAAGAAAAAAAGAACCAACGAACCAACGAACCAACGAACCAACGAACCAACGAACCAACAAACCAACGAACGAACGAACCAACGAAACAACGAACCAACGAACCAACGAACAAACGAAAAAAACGAAAAAAAACGAAATAACGACAAAACGAACAAACGAACAAACAAACAAAGAATAAACGAACAAACGAACAAACGAACAATCGAACAATCGAACAAACGAACAAACGAACAAACGAACAAACGAAGAAACGAAGAAACGAACAATCGAACAAAGGAACAAACGAACCAACGAACAAACGAACAAACGAACAATCGAACAATCGAACAAACGAACAATCGAACAAACGAACAAACGAACAAACGAACAAACGAACAATCGAACAAAGAGACAAAGAAACAAAGAAACAAAGAAAAAAACGAACCAACGAACCAACGAACCAACGAACCAACGAACCAACGAACCAACGAACCAACGAACCAACGAACAAACGAAAAAACGACAAAACGAACAAACGAACAAACGAACAAACGATCAAACGAATAAATGAACAAACGAACAAACGAACAATCGAACAATCGAACAAACGAACAAACGAACAAACGAACAAACGAACAAACGAACAAACGAACAAACGAACAAACGAACAAACGAACAAACGAACAAACGAACAAACGAACAAACGAACAAACGAACAAACGAACAAACGAACAAACGAACAATCGAACAAACGAACAAACGAACAAACGAACAAACGAACAAACGAACAAGCGAACAAAGAGACAAAGAAACAAAGAAACAAAGAAACAAAGAAACAAAGAAACAAAGAAACAAAGAAACAAAGAAACAAAGAAACAAAGAAACAAAGAAACAAAGAAACAAAGAAACAAAGAAACAAAGAAACAAAGAAACAAAGAAACAAAGAAACAAAGAAACAAAGAAACAAAGAAACAAAGAAACAAAGAAACAAAGAAACAAAGAAACAAAGAAACAAAGAAACAAAGAAACAAAGAAACAAAGAAAAAAGAACCACCGAACCAACGAACCAACGAACCAACGAACCAACGAACGAACGAACCAACGAACCAACAAACCAACGAACGAACGAACCAACGAAACAACGAACCAACGAACCAACGAACAAACGAAAAAAACGAAAAAACGACAAAACGAACAAACGAAAAAACGAAAAAACGACAAAACAAACAAACGAACAAACGAACAAACGAACAAACGAACAAACGAACAAACGAATAAAAGAACAAACGAACAAACGAACAAACGAACAAACGAACAAACGAACAATCGAACAAACGAACAAACGAACCAACGAACCAACGAACCAACGAAACAACGAACCAACGAACCAACGAACCAACGAACCAACGAACCAACGAACCAACGAACCAACGATCCAACAAACCAACGAACCAACGAACCAAAGAACCAACGAACCAACGAACCAACGAACCAACGAACCAACGAACCAACGAACCAACGAACCAACGAACCAACGAACCAACGAACCAACGAACCAACGAAACAATGAACCAAGTAACCAACGAACAAACGAAAAAACGACAAAACGAACAAACGAACAAACGAACAAACGAACAAACGAACAAACGAACAAACGAATAAATGAACAAACGAACAAACGAACAAACGAACAAACGAACAAACGAACAAACGAACAAACGAACAAACGAACAAACGAACAAACGAACAAACGAACAAACGAACAAACGAACAAACGAACAAACGAACAAACGAACAAACGAACAAACGAACAAACGAACAAACGAACAAACGAACAAACGAACAAACGAACAAACGAACAAACGAACAAACGAACCAACGAACAAACGAAAAAACGAACCAACGAAACAACGAAACAACGAACCAACGAACAAACGAACAAACGAACAAACGAACAAACGAACAAACGAACAAACGAACAAACGAACAAACGAACAAACGAACAAACGAACAAACGAACAAACGAACAAACGAACAAACGAACAAACGAACAAACGGACAAACGAACAAACGAACAAACGAACAAACGAACAAGCGAACAAAGAGACAAAGAAACAAAGAAACAAAGAAACAAAGAAAAAAAGAACCAACGAACCAACGAACCAACGAACCAACGAACCAACGAACCAACGAACCAACAAACCAACGAACGAACGAACCAACGAAACAACGAACCAACGAACCAACGAACAAACGAAAAAAACGAAAAAAAACGAAAAAACGACAAAACGAACAAACGAACAAACAAACAAAGAATAAACGAACAAACGAACAAACGAACAATCGAACAATCGAACAAACGAACAAACGAACAAACGAACAAACGAAGAAACGAACAAACGAACAATCGAACATAGGAACAAACGAACAAACGAACCAACGAACAAACGAACAAACGAACAATCGAACAATCGAACAAACGAACAATCGAACAAACGAACAAACGAACAAACGAACAAACGAACAATCGAACAAAGAGACAAAGAAACAAAGAAACAAAGAAAAAAACGAACCAACGAACCAACGAACCAACGAACCAACGAACCAACGAACCAACGAACCAACGAACAAACGAAAAAACGACAAAACGAACAAACGAACAAACGAACAAACGATCAAACGAATAAATGAACAAACGAACAAACGAACAATCGAACAATCGAACAAACGAACAAACGAACAAACGAACAAACGAACAAACGAACAAACGAACAAACGAACAAACGAACAAACGAACAAACGAACAAACGAACAAACGAACAAACGAACAAACGAACAAACGAACAAACGAACAAACGAACAAACGAACAAACGAACAAACGAACAAACGAACAAACGAACAAACGAACAATCGAACAAACGAACAAACGAACAAACGAACAAACGAACCAACGAACAAACGAACAAACGAACAATCGAACAAAGAGACAAAGAAACAAAGAAACAAAGAAACAAAGAAACAAAGAAACAAAGAAAAAAAGAACCACCGAACCAACGAACCAACGAACCAACGAACCAACGAACCAACGAACCAACGAACCAACGAACCAACGAACCAACGAACCAACGAACCAACGAACCAACGAAACAACGAACCAACGAACCAACGAACAAACGAAAAAACGACAAAACGAACAAACGAACAAACGAACAAACGAATAAAAGAACAAACGAACAAACGAACAAACGAACAAACGAACAAACGAACAAACGAACAAACGAACAAACGAACAAACGAACAAACGAACAAACGAACAAACGAACAAACGAACAAACGAACAAACGAACAAACGAACAAACGAACAAACGAACAAACGAACAAACGAACAAACGAACAAACGAACAAGCGAACAAACGAACAAACGAACAAACGAACAATCGAACAAACGAACAAACGAACAAACGAACAAACGAACAAACGAACAAACGAACAAACGAACAATCGAACAAAGAGACAAAGAAACAAAGAAACAAAGAAAAAAACGAACCAACGAACCAACGAACCAACGAACCAACGAACCAACGAACCAACGAACCAACGAACCAACGAACCAACGAACCAACGAACCAACGAACCAACGAACCAACGAACCAATGAACCAACGAACTCACGAACAAACGAACAAGCGAACAAACGAACAAACGAACAAACGAACAATCGAACAAAGAGACAAAGAAACAAGGAAACAAAGAAACAAACGAACCAACGAACCAACGATCCAACGAACCAACGAACCAACGAACCAACGAACCAAAGAACCAACGAACCAACGAACCAACGAACAAGCGAAAAATCGAAACAACGAAACAAGGAAACAACGAAACAACGAACCAACGAACAAACGAACAAAGTAACAAACGAACAAACGAACAAACGAACAAACGAACAAACGAACAAACGAACAAACGAACAAACGAACAAACGAACAAACGAACAAACGAACAAACGAACAAACGAACAAACGAACAAACGAACAAACGAACAAACGAA
This sequence comes from Andrena cerasifolii, assembly GCF_050908995.1. Classification (NCBI taxonomy): domain Eukaryota; kingdom Metazoa; phylum Arthropoda; class Insecta; order Hymenoptera; family Andrenidae; genus Andrena; species Andrena cerasifolii. The sequence goes on from NW_027485461.1 coordinate 25,708, forward strand.
CAAACGAACAAACGAACAAACGAACAAACGAACAAACGAACAAACGAACAAACGAACAAACGAACAAACGAACAAACGAACAAACGAACAAACGAACAAACGAACAAACGAACAAACGAACAAACGAACAAACGAACAAACGAACAAACGAACAAACGAACAATCGAACAAACGAACAAACGAACAAACGAACAAACGAACAAACGAACAAACGGACAATCGAACAAACGAACAAACGAACAAACGAACAAACGAACAAACGAACAAACGAACAATCGAAGAAAGAGACAAAGAAACAAAGAAACAAAGAAACAAAGAAACAAAGAAACAAAGAAACAAAGAAAAAAAGAACCACCGAACCAACGAACCAACGAACCAACGAACCAACGAACCAACGAACCAACGAACCAACGAACCAACGAACCAACGAACCAACGAACCAACGAACCAACGAACCAACGAACCAACGAACCAATGAAACAACGAACCAACGAACCAACGAACAAACGAAAAAACGACAAAACGAACAAACGAACAAACGAACAAACGAATAAAAGAACAAACGAACAAACGAACAAACGAACAAACGAACAAACGAACAAACGAACAAACGAACAAACGAACAAACGAACAAACGAACAAACGAACAAACGAACAAACGAACAAACGAACAAACGAACAAACGAACAAACGAACAAACGAACAAACGAACAATCGAACAAACGAACAAACGAACAAACGAACAAACGAACAAACGAACAAACGAACAAACGAACAAACGAACAATCGAACAAAGAGACAAAGAAACAAAGAAACAAAGAAAAAAACGAACCAACGAACCAACGAACCAACGAACCAACGAACCAACGAACCAACGAACCAACGAACCAACGAACCAACGAACCAACGAACCAATGAACCAACGAACTCACGAACAAACGAACAAGCGAACAAACGAACAAACGAACAAACGAACAATCGAACAAAGAGACAAAGAAACAAGGAAACAAAGAAACAAACGAACCAACGAGCCAACGATCCAACGAACCAACGAACCAACGAACCAACGAACCAAAGAACCAACGAACCAACGAACCAACGAACAAGCGAAAAATCGAAACAACGAAACAAGGAAACAACGAAACAACGAACCAACGAACAAACGAACAAACGAACAAACGAACAAACGAACAAACGAACAAACGAACAAACGAACAAACGAACAAACGGACAAACGAACCAACGAACAAACGAACAAACGAACAAGCGAACAAAGAGACAAAGAAACAAAGAAAAACGAACCAACGAACCAACGAACCAACGAACCAACGAACCAACGAACCAACGAACCAACGAACCAACGAACCAACGAACCAACGAACCAACGAACCAATGAACCAACGAACTCACGAACAAACGAACAAGCGAACAAACGAACAAACGAACAAACGAACAATCGAACAAAGAGACAAAGAAACAAGGAAACAAAGAAACAAACGAACCAACGAGCCAACGATCCAACGAACCAACGAACCAACGAACCAACGAACCAAAGAACCAACGAACCAACGAACCAACGAACAAGCGAAAAATCGAAACAACGAAACAAGGAAACAACGAAACAATGAACCAACGAACAAACGAACAAACGAACAAACGAACAAACGAACAAACGAACAAATGAACAAACGAACAAACGAACAAACGAACAAACGAACAAACGAACAAACGAACAAACGAACAAACGAACAAACGAACAAACGAACAAACGAACAAACGAACAAACGAACAAACGAACAAACGAACAAACGAACAAACGGACAAACGAACCAACGAACAAACGAACAAACGAACAAGCGAACAAAGAGACAAAGAAACAAAGAAACAAAGAAACAAAGAAACAAAGAAACAAAGAAACAAAGAAACAAAGAAACAAAGAAACAAAGAAACAAAGAAACAAAGAAACAAAGAAACAAAGAAACAAAGAAACAAAGAAACAAAGAAACAAAGAAACAAAGAAACAAAGAAACAAAGAAACAAAGAAACAAAGAAACAAAGAAACAAAGAAACAAAGAAACAAAGAAACAAAGAAACAAAGAAACAAAGAAACAAAGAAACAAAGAAACAAAGAAACAAAGAAACAAAGAAACAAAGAAACAAAGAAACAAAGAAACAAAGAAACAAAGAAACAAAGAAACAAAGAAAAAAAGAACCACCGAACCAACGAACCAACGAAACAACGAACCAACGAACCAACGAACCAACGAACCAACAAACCAACGAACGAACGAACCAACGAAACAACGAACCAACGAACCAACGAACAAACGAAAAAAACGAAAAAACGACAAAACGAACAAACGAAAAAACGAAAAAACGACAAAACAAACAAACGAACAAACGAACAAACGAACAAACGAACAAACGAACAAACGAATAAAAGAACAAACGAACAAACGAACAAACGAACAAACGAACAAACGAACAATCGAACAAACGAACAAACGAACCAACGAACCAACGAACCAACGAAACAACGAACCAACGAACCAACGAACCAACGAACCAACGAACCAACGAACCAACGATCCAACAAACCAACGAACGAACGAACCAACGAACCAACGAACCAACGAACCAACGAACCAACGAACCAACGAACCAACGAACCAACGAACCAACGAACCAACGAACCAACGAACCAACGAAACAATGAACCAAGTAACCAACGAACAAACGAAAAAACGACAAAACGAACAAACGAACAAACGAACAAACGAACAAACGAATAAATGAACAAACGAACAAACGAACAAACGAACAATCGAACAATCGAACAAACGAACAAACGAACAAACGAACAAACGAACAAACGAACAAACGAACAAACGAACAAACGAACAAACGAACAAATGAACAAACGAACAAACGAACAATCGAACAAAGAGACAAAGAAACAAAGAAACAAAGAAACAAAGAAAAAACGAACCAACGAACCAACGAACCAACGAACCAACGAACCAACGAACCAACGAACCAACGAACCAACGAACCAACGAACCAACGAACCAACGAACCAACGAAGCAACGAACCAACGAACCAACGAACCAACGAACCAATGAACCAACGAACTCACGAACAAACGAACAAGCGAACAAACGAACAAACGAACAAACGAACAAACGAACAAACGAACAATCGAACAAACGAACAAACGAACAAACGAACAAACGAACAAACGAACAAACGGACAAACGAACCAACGAACAAACGAACAAACGAACAAGCGAACAAAGAGACAAAGAAACAAAGAAACAAAGAAACAAAGAAACAAAGAAACAAAGAAACAAAGAAACAAAGAAACAAAGAAACAAAGAAACAAAGAAACAAAGAAACAAAGAAACAAAGAAACAAAGAAACAAAGAAACAAAGAAACAAAGAAACAAAGAAACAAAGAAACAAAGAAACAAAGAAACAAAGAAACAAAGAAACAAAGAAACAAAGAAACAAAGAAACAAAGAAACAAAGAAACAAAGAAACAAAGAAACAAAGAAACAAAGAAACAAAGAAACAAAGAAACAAAGAAACAAAGAAACAAAGAAACAAAGAAACAAAGAAACAAAGAAACAAAGAAAAAAAGAACCACCGAACCAACGAACCAACGAACCAACGAACCAACGAACCAACGAACCAACGAACCAACAAACCAACGAACGAACGAACCAACGAAACAACGAACCAACGAACCAACGAACAAACGAAAAAAACGAAAAAACGACAAAACGAACAAACGAAAAAACGAAAAAACGACAAAACGAACAAACGAACAAACGAACAAACGAACAAACGAACAAACGAACAAACGAACAAACGAACAAACGAACAAACGAACAAACGAACAAACGAACAAACGAACAAACGAATAAATGAACAAACGAACAAACGAACAATCGAACAATCGAACAAACGAACAAACGAACAAACGAACAAACGAACAAACGAACAAACGAACAAACGAACAAACGAACAAACGAACAAACGAACAAATGAACAAACGAACAAACGAACAATCGAACAAAGAGACAAAGAAACAAAGAAACAAAGAAACAAAGAAACAAAGAAAAAACGAACCAACGAACCAACGAACCAACGAACCAACGAACCAACGAACCAACGAACCAACGAACCAACGAACCAACGAACCAACGAACCAACGAACCAACGAACCAACGAACCAACGAACCAACGAACCAACGAACCAACGAACCAACGAACCAACGAAACAACGAACCAACGAACCAACGAACCAACGAACCAACGAACCAACGAATCAACGAACCAACGAACCAACGAACCAACGAACCAACGAACCAACGCACCAACGAACCAGCGAACCAACGAACCAACGAACCAACGAACCAGCGAACAAACGAACCAACGAACCAACGAACAAACGAACAAACGAACAAACGAACAAACGAACAAACGAACAAACGAACAAACGAACAATCGAACAAAGAGACAAAGAAACAAAGAAACAAAGAAACAAAGAAACAAAGAAACAAAGAAACAAAGAAACAAAGAAACAAAGAAAAAAAGAACCACCGAACCAACGAACCAACGAACCAACGAACCAACGAACCAACGAACCAACGAACCAACGAACCAACGAACCAACGAACCAACGAACCAACGAACCAACGAACCAACGAACCAATGAAACAACGAACCAACGAACCAACGAACAAACGAAAAAACGACAAAACGAACAAACGAACAAACGAACAAACGAATAAAAGAACAAACGAACAAACGAACAAACGAACAAACGAACAAACGAACAAACGAACAAACGAACAAACGAACAAACGAACAAACGAACAAACGAACAAACGAACAAACGAACAAACGAACAAACGAACAAACGAACAAACGAACAAACGAACAAACGAACAATCGAACAAACGAACAAACGAACAAACGAACAAACGAACAAACGAACAAACGAACAAACGAACAAACGAACAATCGAACAAAGAGACAAAGAAACAAAGAAACAAAGAAAAAAACGAACCAACGAACCAACGAACCAACGAACCAACGAACCAACGAACCAACGAACCAACGAACCAACGAACCAACGAACCAACGAACCAATGAACCAACGAACTCACGAACAAACGAACAAGCGAACAAACGAACAAACGAACAAACGAACAATCGAACAAAGAGACAAAGAAACAAGGAAACAAAGAAACAAACGAACCAACGAGCCAACGATCCAACGAACCAACGAACCAACGAACCAACGAACCAAAGAACCAACGAACCAACGAACCAACGAACAAGCGAAAAATCGAAACAACGAAACAAGGAAACAACGAAACAACGAACCAACGAACAAACGAACAAACGAACAAACGAACAAACGAACAAACGAACAAACGAACAAACGAACAAACGAACAAACGGACAAACGAACCAACGAACAAACGAACAAACGAACAAGCGAACAAAGAGACAAAGAAACAAAGAAAAACGAACCAACGAACCAACGAACCAACGAAACCAACGAACCAACGAACCAACGAACCAACGAACCAACGAACCAACGAACCAACGAACCAACGAACCAATGACACCAACGAACTCACGAACAAACGAACAAGCGAACAAACGAACAAACGAACAAACGAACAATCGAACAAAGAGACAAAGAAACAAGGAAACAAAGAAACAAACGAACCAACGAGCCAACGATCCAACGAACCAACGAACCAACGAACCAACGAACCCAAAGAACCAACGAACCAACGAACCAACGAACAAGCGAAAAATCGAACAACGAAACAAGGAAACAACGAAACAATGAACCAACGAACAAACGAACAAACGAACAAACGAACAAACGAACAAACGAACAAATGAACAAACGAACAAAGAACAAACGAACAAACGAACAAACGAACAAACGAACAAACGAACAAACGAACAAACGAACAAACGAACAAACGAACAAACGAACAAACGAACAAACGAACAAACGAACAAACGAACAAACGAACAAACGAACAAACGGACAAACGAACCAACGAACAAACGAACAAACGAACAAGCGAACAAAGAGACAAAGAAACAAAGAAACAAAGAAACAAAGAAACAAAGAAACAAAGAAACAAAGAAACAAAGAAACAAAGAAACAAAGAAACAAAGAAACAAAGAAACAAAGAAACAAAGAAACAAAGAAACAAAGAAACAAAGAAACAAAGAAACAAAGAAACAAAGAAACAAAGAAACAAAGAAACAAAGAAACAAAGAAACAAAGAAACAAAGAAACAAAGAAACAAAGAAACAAAGAAACAAAGAAACAAAGAAACAAAGAAACAAAGAAACAAAGAAACAAAGAAACAAAGAAACAAAGAACAAAGAAACAAAGAAACAAAGAAACAAAGAAACAAAGAAAACAAAGAAAAAAAGAACCACCGAACCAACGAACCAACGAAAACAACGAACCAACGAACCAACGAACCAACGAACCAACAAACCAACGAACGAACGAACCAACGAAACAACGAACCAACGAACCAACGAACAAACGAAAAAAACGAAAAAACGACAAAACGAACAAACGAAAAAACGAAAAAACGACAAAACAAACAAACGAACAAACGAACAAACGAACAAACGAACAAACGAACAAACGAATAAAAGAACAAACGAACAAACGAACAAACGAACAAACGAACAAACGAACAATCGAACAAACGAACAAACGAACCAACGAACCAACGAACCAACGAAACAACGAACCAACGAACCAACGAACCAACGAACCAACGAACCAACGAACCAACGATCCAACAAACCAACGAACGAACGAACCAACGAACCAACGAACCAACGAACCAACGAACCAACGAACCAACGAACCAACGAACCAACGAACCAACGAACCAACGAACCAACGAACCAACGAAACAATGAACCAAGTAACCAACGAACAAACGAAAAACGACAAAACGAACAAACGAACAAACGAACAAACGAACAAACGAATAAATGAACAAACGAACAAACGAACAAACGAACAATCGAACAATCGAACAAACGAACAAACGAACAAACGAACAAACGAACAAACGAACAAACGAACAAACGAACAAACGAACAAACGAACAAATGAACAAACGAACAAACGAACAATCGAACAAAGAGACAAAGAAACAAAAGAAACAAAGAAACAAAGAAAAAACGAACCAACGAACCAACGAACCAACGAACCAACGAACCAACGAACCAACGAACCAACGAACCAACGAACCAACGAACCAACGAACCAACGAACCAACGAACCAACGAACCAACGAAGCAACGAACCAACGAACCAACGAACCAACGAACCAATGAACCAACGAACTCAAACAAACGAACAAGCGAACAAACGAACAAACGAACAAACGAACAAACAAACAAACGAACAATCGAACAAACGAACAAACGAACAAACGAACAAACGAACAAACGAACAAACGGACAAACGAACCAACGAACAAACGAACAAACGAACAAGCGAACAAAGAGACAAAGAAACAAAGAAACAAAGAAAACAAAGAAACAAAGAAACAAAGAAAACAAAGAAACAAAGAAACAAAGAAACAAAGAAACAAAGAAACAAAGAAACAAAGAAACAAAGAAACAAAGAAACAAAGAAACAAAGAAACAAAGAAACAAAGAAACAAAGAAACAAAGAATCAAAGAAACAAAGAAACAAAGAAACAAAGAAACAAAGAAACAAAGAAACAAAGAAACAAAGAAACAAAGAAACAAAGAAACAAAGAAACAAAGAAACAAAGAAACAAAGAAACAAAGAAACAAAGAAACAAAGAAACAAAGAAACAAAGAAACAAAGAAACAAAGAAACAAAGAAACAAAGAAACAAAGAAACAAAGAAACAAAGAAACAAAGAAACTAAGAACAAAGAAACAAAGAAACAAAGAAACAAAGAAACAAAGAAACAAAGAAAACAAAGAAAAAAAGAACCACCGAACAACGAACCAACGAACCAACGAACCAACGAACCAACGAACCAACGAACCAACGAACCAACAACCGAACGAACGAACCAACGAAACAACGAACCAACGAACCAACGAACCAAACGAAAAAACGAAAAAACGACAAAACGAACAAACGAAAAAACGAAAAAACGACAAAACGAACAAACGAACAAACGAACAAACGAACAAACGAACAAACGAACAATCGAACAAACGAACAAACGAACAAACGAACAAACGAACAAACGAATAAAATGAACAAACGAACAAACGAACAATCGAACAATCGAACAAACGAACAAACGAACAAACGAACAAACGAACAAACGAACAAACGAACAAACGACAAACGAACAAACGAACAAATGAACAAACGAACAAACGAACAATCGAACAAAGAGACAAAGAAACAAAGAAACAAAGAAACAAAGAAACAAAGAAAAACGAACCAACGAACCAACGAACCAACGAACCAACGAACCAACGAACCAACGAACCAACGAACCAACGAACCAACGAACCAACGAACCAACGAACCAACGAACCAACGAACCAACGAACCAACGAACCAACGAACCAACGAACCAACGAACCAACGAAACAACGAACCAACGAACCAACGAACCAACGAACCAACGAACCAACGAACCAACGAACCAACGAATCAACGAACCAACGAACCAACGAACCAACGAACCAACGAACCAACGCACCAACGAACCAGCGAAACCAACGAACCAACGAACCAACGAACCAGCGAACAAACGAACCAACGAACCAACGAACAAACGAACAAACGAACAAACGAACAAACGAACAAACGAACAAACGAACAAACGAACAATCGAACAAAGAGACAAAGAAACAAAGAAACAAAGAAACAAAGAAAAAACGAACCAACGAACCAACGAACCAACGAACTAACGAACCAACGAACCAACGAACCAACGAACCAACGAAACAACGAACCAACGAACCAACGAACAAACGAAAAAACGACAAAACGAACAAACGAACAAACGAACAAACGAACAAACGAACAAACGAACAAACGAACAAACGAACAAACGAAACAACAAACGAACAAACGAACAAACGAACAAACGAACAAACGAACAAACGAACAAAACGAACAAACGAACAAACGAACAAACGAACAAACGAACAAACGAACACGAACAAACGAACAAACGAACAAACGAACAAACGAACAAACGAACAAACGAACAATCGAACACAGAGACAAAGAAACAAAGAAACAAAGAAACAAAGAAAAAACGAACCAACGAACCAACGAACCAACGAACCAACGAACTAACGAACCAACGAACCAACGAACCAACGAACAAACGAAAAACGACAAAACGAACAAACGAACAAACGAACAAACGAAAAAGAACAAACGAACAAACGAACAAACGAACAAACGAACAAACGAACAAACGAACAAACGAACAAACGAACAAACGAACAAACGAACAAAACGAACAAACGAACAAACGAACAAACGAAACAAACGAACAAACGAACAATCGAACAAACGAACAAACGAAAACGAACAAACGAAACAAACGAACAAACGAACAAATCGAACAAAGAGACAAAGAAACAAAGAAACAAAGAAAAAAACGAACCAACGAACCAACGAACGAACGAACCAACGAACCAACGAACCAACGAACCAACGAACCAACGAACCAACGAACCAACGAACCAACGAACCAACGAACCAACGAACGAACGAACGAACGAACCAACGAACCAACGAACCAACGAACCAACGAACCAACGAACCAACGAACCAACGAAACAATGAACCAACGAACCAACGAACAAACGAACAAACGAACAAACGAACAAACGAACCAACGAACCTACGAACCAACGAAACAACGAATCAACGAACCAACGAACCTACGAACCAACGAACCAACGAACCAACGAACCAACGAACCAACGAACGAACGAACCAACGAACCAAAACCAACGAACCAACGAACCAACGAAACAACGAACCAACGAACCAACGAAACAATGAACCAACGAACCAACGAACAAACGAAAAAACGACAAAACGAACAAACGAACAAACGAATAAATGAACAAACGAACAAACGAACAAACGAACAAACGAACAAACGAATAAATGAACAAACGAACAAACGAACAATCGAACAATCGGACAAACGAACAAACGAACAAACGAACAAACGAACAAACGAACAAACGAACAAACGAACAAACGAACAAACGAACAAACGAACAAATGAACAAACGAACAAACGAACAATCGAACAAAGAGACAAAGAAACAAAGAAACAAAGAAACAAAGAAAAAACGAACCAACGAACCAACGAACCAACGAACCAACGAACCAACGAACCAACGAACCAACGAACCAACGAACCAACGAACCAACGAACCAACGAACCAACGAACCAACAAACCAACGAAACAACGAACCAACGAACCAACGAACCAACGAAACAACGAACCAACGAACCAACGAACAAACGAAAAAAACGACAAAACGAACAAAACGAACAAACGAACAAACGAACAAACGAACAAACGAACAAACGAACAAACGATCAAACGAACAAACGAACAATCGAACAAAGAGACAAAGAAACAAAGAAACAAAGAAACAAAGAAAAAACGAAACCAACGAACCAACGAACCAACGAACCAACGAACCAACGAACTAACGAAACCAACGAACCAACGAACCAACGAACCAACGAACAACGAACCAACGAACCAACGAACAAACAAAAACGACAAAACGAACAAACGAACAAACGAACAAACGAACAAACGAACAAACGAACAAACGAACAAACGAACAACGAACAAACGAACAAACGAACAAACGAACAAACGAACAAACGAACAAACGAACAAACGAACAAACGAACAAACGAACAAACGAACAAACGAACAAACGAACAAACGAACAAACGAACAAACGAACAAACGAACAAACGAACAAACGAACAAACGAACAAACGAACAAACGAACAAACGAACAATCGAACAAAGAGACAAAGAAACAAAGAAACAAAGAAACAAAGAAAAACGAACCAACGAAACCAACGAACCAACGAACTAACGAACCAACGAACCAACGAACCAACGAACAAACGAAAAAACGACAAACGAACAAACGAACAAACGAACAATCGAACAAACGAACAAACGAACAAACGAAACAACGAACAAACGAAACAAACGAACAAACGAACCAACGAACCTACGAACCAACGAACAACGAATCAACGAACCAACGAACCAACGAACCAACGAACCAACGAAACAATGAACCAACGAACCAACGAACAACGAACAAACGAACAAACGAACAAACGAACCAACGAACCTACGAACCAACGAAACAACGAATCAACGAACCAACGAACCTACGAACCAACGAACCAACGAACCAACGAACCAACGAACCAACGAACGAACGAACCAACGAACCAACGAACCAACGAACCAACGAACCAACGAAACAACGAACCAACGAACCAACGAAACAATGAACCAACGAACCAACGCAAACAAAACACGAAAAACGACAAACGAACAAACGAACAAACGAACAAACGAACAAACGAATAAATGAACAAACGAACAAACGAACAATCGAACAATCGGACAAACGAACAAACGAACAAACGAACAAACGAAACAAACGAACAAACGAACAAACGAACAAACGA